>NC_089259.1:37919269-38222299 GCF_963930625.1 Muntiacus reevesi | reverse complement strand
GTAAACTATAACATAGTCAATAAATAATTTTGTCCACTTATTTTAACATTGAATTAGTCAATTGGTTTAATTTTAAGCAGAATGAACTCAGATTTTTCTGCTATATTATAATTATGCTATGCTATGTCCTCTAACCGGAGAAGGCAATGCACCCCACTCCAGTACTCTTGCCTGTAAAATCCCATGGATGGAGGAGCCTGATAGACTGCAATTCATGGCGTCGCTGAGAGTCGTACACGACTGAGTGACTTCCCTTTCATTTTTCACTTTCATGCATTGGAGAAGGAAATGGCCATCCATTCCAGTGTTCTTGCCTGGAGAATCCCAGGGATGGAGGAGCCTGGAGGGCTTCTGTCTATGGGGGTCGCACAGAGTCGGATACGACTGAAGTGACTTAGCAGCAGCAGCAGCAGCAGCATGTTCTCTAACTTGATTCAAAAAAGTAAATAAATAAAACTTGGATTACAGGGTATAAAGCGTTTCCCTCTGTGATGTTCCAAATTGAACACCTTGACTTTTAATTAGCTCTATCCAGCAAAACAAGTACATTCTGTTGCCTCCCTCAGTGACTGCATTTTTCAGTATGATCCAGGTGTTTGATGGGTGAAGTTCTGGCAGTTACCTTATCAGAAGGAAACATTATCTGGCAATGCATAAACTCATGTAAAGTGTTCTTTCTCTTACCATATGGAACAAAAGTAATTATTAATTATGGAAGGGAGAGCAATTTTATCATTTGCAGTTTGTTGAGGAATATTCCTCAAACCTGACAGCATTTTGAAGTTTTAAGACACAGGAAACCACCTGAATTACGAATGTAAAAAAAGATTTTCCTTTGCCATTTTCTATGGATAATGGCAGAAAAAAAATCATCACAATTATTTTGTGTGGTTTTTGCTTAGATAAAGTTGTATCTATCTAATTAAGAGATAGACTGATTTAATCTACATTACTACATCTGGGTACTATACTTTTACTCAGTATTATATTGTAGATGCAAAATTCTAATAAAGTTTCAGCCCAAAGGCAAAATATTAATAGGGAACTAGTCTCCGAGTAGGGAAAAAGATCACACAAAGATCAGTAATATGATTTTAACTGGAAAATTAAATATTCTAGAGATTGGGCTGAAGTCACAATTCAAAGAAGACCCAAATGGAAGAAGATATTACCCTGCGTACGCCTTACACATTTTTGCGTTTTAGTCAAACAGGAAATATTATTCATTATTGTGAAGAGCTTTTGGAGAATTTGTAGCTTTACTTATATTCTTTGATAAATACTTAATTAGTTAACATGTAATATTAGGCACAGAAGATCAAGACACATGAAAATTCCTTCCCTGGAAGAATTGTAATGCCGAGAGTGAAAGAGCAGTGTTCGTAGAGAGTTAAAATAGGATGGATCTGCTGTGGATAAGGGATTCCCAGGTGGTGCTAGTGGCAAAGAACTAGCAAAGAGTTGGACACAACTGAAGCAATTTAACCTGCACATATATCATGGACAAAGATTCTGCCCCTGAATGCAGCAACACATGATTCAAATATGGATCTTCCATACATTATCTGCAGCATGCCAGTCCATGGGTTACTAGACTCACTTTTTCCCTTATTTGCCATCTGAGGTATATGTAATTTACTTGTTATGCCTGCTTTACAAAGCAGTACTCAAAAGTATGATATGTTTATATGGAGACTCAGAATTAGAATTTTAATTCCCCTTAGTTAAAGAAGTAAATAAATGCTATTTCAAGAAGCCATCTGAAAGAACTGCAAGCCATATAATGAAAGGGACATGAGATTCGATTCGTTCAAATTGTTTATTTAGACAGTCAGCTAACCAATATGCACGGAGTAAACTCTGTGTTCTAAATTCTAATTGTACAGAAGGTATTGACCTCAAGGAATTTGCATTCTAGTGGATAAGACTATAAAGCTGTGAATGAATACATTGTATAATTTCAGATTGTAGTCACTATAAAGAAAATGAAGCAGGATCACAGGATAAAAACGAACTAGATGGAGTGCTTTACTGAGGGAAGTAGTATAAAAACAAGCATAGGTCTAGAGTCAAAGGAGGTTAACAGACATACATATGTATCAGTCAAGGCTCAGCCATTTCCTGAATGTGTATGTTGCTTAGGCTCAGTGAACCCCTGTTTCGTTATCTGTAAACGAAGGATCAGACCAACCTTGCAGAATTGTCCGAGATTATAGATTTTATGTGTATACATATGTATACATTTTGAAGAAGGAAATGTCAACTCACTCCAGTATTCTTGCCTGGAAAATCCCATGGACGGAGGAGCCTGACAGCTATATACAGTCGATAGGATCGCAAAGAGTCAGACACAATTGAGCGAATACACTTAAGAGATTTTATGTGTGTGGTATCTATTGCATAGGAGGCCTTCAATAACTGTCAGTTAAGAACCATTCCTCATGTGGCTGTGTCTCTATAACGTCTATTTCTCTTAGAATTGCTTTTTCAAAGGCCTCACAAGCTGAACACACAGTTAGGTGTTTGTACTTAACTTTTAATTCTCACTGTAAATAAAATAAAGCAGTTGTTCCTTGGTCAAGAGTGTTTGCTCCTCTAACATGGAGAAGGGAAGGTGGGCACATGCTCACTGGGTATTTTGAGAAATTATCTCAGTGAACCTGGTTTAAATACATCACTACCAGCTTGAAATTCAGGGCCACCTACTCATCATCTGACAACAACATGCTATGTAAAAGAATCAACATGCTATGTTGAAAAGAATCATTCCTATACTTTAATTTTCTATAAATTAACATATTTGCATTTCAATTTTCCATCTGAGGAGCTAACACCTAGATTACAAGGGCTCTTATAATGCACATTTGCTTAGATGTTGCTTTGTCAGTCCATGTATTATTAAATTCTTTTGTGTATGTGTGAAGCCTCCTCAACTAAACTGTCAAGTCCTTGAGATCAAGGACTCTTCTACTTCTTTATGCTGTTATGGGAATGTGGTACACAAAGTAAGAGTTGTGTATAGTGAGGGTTACTTGTTATGTTTAAATATAATTATGTTATATGATCCACTTCAAGAGGTGCACGGTCATTTTACTACTGATTCATCACAAAAGCTTTGATTTTTCATCTTATAAATATGAAATCAAAGTTTCAAGATGCAAAATAGCCTTTTCTAAACTTAAATAGAGAAATGTAACAAATATTGAACCAGGTTTTTAAATTAGTTCTAAAATTATTTTGATCTAAAATGATTTCATTATTTCTAGGATAGCATGAAAATCAGTTTTGACTTGCTGAAAATGAGATTTGAAACAATTCTCATGTCATCATGATACTACATACTAGGATTTTATAGGACTTTTATTCAAATGTATAATATAAATAAGGGTTAGAAAGTATTGGATTCAAATTTTGGCAAAACTTTTATTTATTTTTTAAATCAGTAATGAATATTTATTGACATGTGCTCATGAATACGGAAGGTGTCCAGACTTGGACTGATTGTGTAAGCTTACCAATTGAAGACAGATGCATTTTATAAATGAAACATGCCAAACTACATGATTAGGCTACATTATTGGCTTACTTAGGAAAATTAATTTGATCATTCTCATAACACATCATTACCTAAATTCCACTGGCAAAACAGAACTTCAAAATAAATCAAGTTCATAACTGGTAAAATATTGTTAGGTTATGGACATGAAGTAGGAAGAAGGTGGGAAAGTATAGAGGAAGGAGAAACAAGGGAAAATCAGAGAATTCTCTTTCAATTAGTTAAAAAAAAAATCACTTTTTGCTTTTCTCTTGTGAGACTATGATTAATCATTACCTCTAAAATTACAGATGTGTGAGAGTTTGCAGTGGATTTGTTATTATTTAAAAAATTTATAAACTGTATATATGTTTTTAATTTGTTTTTCAGACATAGGACTGAGTACACTTATTTCAAATAAACCGCTTGATTTTGACTAAAATTGACTGAATATAACATGGCAGTGGGATAAAATTACGTTAAAATATTTCAGTGGCCTAATAGTTCATACTGCAGTGTTATTCCTTAAAACATTATTAAAATGGAAATGGAAAATAGTGCATATTTTCTCAAACATGCATTCACTGGAGCAAAATTGATATATATCTATTCAAATTTATTAAAATATTCACATTGTCCCTACCCATTTATTTAATATGATACCCAGTGTAATTAATATTATAGATTTGTTTGATGAAGAAATGGTAATTTTCATATTTATATGTGTGAATTTAATCAGTCTCACTCTATCCTTGTGGATTATTCTTTATTCTTGTAATAAATGTTGTATCAGGCTATATGCTATATAGTAGAAATTATACAAATGGAGATGAGCTTTTCCTCTAAAAAAATACTTTCTTATTGCTCTTAACTGGATTTGTATTTCTTGAAATTGGCAAAACAAACTGTTTTTCACTTTGGCATAAGTGCCTTTTGAGTACATTGGCCTAAATTCTCATTAATTGTCTAAAATTAAAACATTATATATTGATTATTATGAAGAATCCTCAGGCCAAATAATTATGCGATCATATTGCTAGTAACTGATTTGTCCATATCATTTAATTATTTTAAAAGATAATATCCTGAAACAAAAAATCACTCTAGTTTTTTTGCCTGGAGATCTCATGTACAGAGGAACTTTGCAGGTTTCAGTCCATATAGTTGCTCAAAGTATGACACGAGTGAAGCAACATAGCATGTACATCCTGAATCAGAACAATATTATCCTTTATATACAGTATTAAAATTGGAAGGCAGAGGAACCAGAGTCAAATTGCCAACATCCTCTGGATCATCGAAAAAGCAAGAGGTTTCCACAAAAACATCTCAGTTCAGTTTAGTCCCTCAGTTGTGTCCTACTTTTTGAGACCCCAGGGACTGCAGCACGCCAGGCCTCCCTGTCCATCACCAACTCCCAGGGCCTACTCAAACTCATGTCCATTGCGGTGATGATGCCATCCAACCATCTCATCCTCTGTCGTCCCCTTCTCCTCCTGCCTTCAATCTTTCCCAGCATTAGGGTCTTTTCCAATGCGATGGTTCTTCACATCAGGTGGCCAAAGTATTAGAGTTTCAGCTTCAGCATCTGTCCTTCCAATGAATATTCAAGACTGATTTCCTTTAGGACTGACAGGTTGGATCTCCTTGCAGTCCAAGGGACTCTCAAGAGTCTTCTCCAACACAACCATTCAAAAGCATCAATTTTTCAGTGCTCAGTTTTCTTTATAGTTCAACTGTCACGTCCACACTTGACTATTGGAAAAACCATAGCTTTGACTAGAAGGACCTTTGTTGGTAAAGTGACGTTTCTGCTTTTTAATATACTGTCTAGGTTGGTCATAGCTTTTCTTCCAAGGAGCAAGTGTCTTTTAATTTCATGGCTGCAGTCACCATCTGCACTGATTTTGGAGCTCCCCCCCCCCAAGAATCTCTCATTGTTTCCATTGTTTCTCCAAGTATTTGTCATAAAGTGATGGAACCGGATGCCATGATCTTAGTTTTCTGAATGTTGAGCTTTAAGCCAACATTTTCACTTTCCTTTTTCACTTTCACATAGGGGTTCTTTAGTTTTTCTTTGCTTTATGCCATAAGGGTGGAGTCCTCTGCATATCTGAGGTTATTGATATTTCTCCCAGCAATCTTGATTCCAGCTTGTGCTTCATCCAGTCCAGCATTTCACATGATGTGCTCTGGCATATAAGTCAAATAAGTAGGGTGACAATATACAGTCTTGACACACTCCTTTCCTGATTTAGAATCAATCTGTTGTCCCATGTCCAGTTCTAACTGCTGATTCCTGATCTGCATACAGATTTCTCAGGAGGCAGGTCAGGTGGTCTGGTATTTCCATCTCTAATAATTTTCCAGAGTTTGTTGTGATCTACACAGTCAAAGGCTTTGACAGAGTCAATAAAGCAGAAAAAGATGTTTTTCTGGAACTCTCTTGCTTTTTTGATAATGCAGTGGATGTTGGCCATTTGATCTCTGGTTCCTCTGCCTTTCCTAAATCCAGTTTGAACTTCTGGAAGTTCACAGTGCATGTACTGTTGAAGCCTGGGTGGAGAACTTTAAGCATTATTTTGGTAATGTGTAAAATGAGTGCAATTGTGCAGCAGTTTGAGCATTCTTTATCATTGCCTTTCTTTGGGATTGGAATGAAAACTGACCTTTTCCAGTCCTGTGGCCATTGCTGAATTTTCCACATTTGCTGGTATATTGAGTGCAGTACTTTCACAGCATCATCTTTTAGGATTTGAAATAGCTCAACTGGAATTCCATCACCTCCACTAGCTTTGTTGGTAGTTATGCATCCTAAAGTCCACTTGACTTCATATTCCAGGATGTCTGGCTCTAGGTGAGTGATCACACCATCATGGTTATCTAGGTCATGAAGATCTTTCTTGTAGAGTTCTTCTGTGTATTCTTGCTATCTCTTCTTAATATCTTCTGCTTCTGTTGGGTACACACCATTTCTGTCCTTTATTGTGTCCATCTTTGCATGAAATGTTCCCTTGGTATCTGTAATTTTCTTGAAGAGATATCTAGTCTTTCCCATTCTATTATTTTCTTCTATTTCTTTGCATTGATCAATAAGGAAGGCTTTCTTATCTCTCTTTGCTATTCTTTGGAACTCTGCATTCAGATGGGTATATCTTTACTTTTCTCCTTTGTCTTTTGTTTCTCTTCTTTTCTCAGCTATTTTTAAGGCCTCATCAGACAACCATTTTGCCTTTTTGCATTTATTTTATTGGGGATGGTCTTGATCTCTGCCTCCTGTACAATGACACAAACTTCCACACATAGTTCTTCAGGCACTCTCTCTATCAGATCTAATTACTTGAATCTGTCACTTCCACTGTATAATCACAAGGGAATTGATTTAGGTCATACCTGAATGGTATAGTGATTTTCCCTACTTTCTTCAATTGAGTCTGAATTTGGCAATAACGAGTTCATGATCTGAGACATAGTCAGCTCCCGGCCTTGTTTTTACTGACTGTATAGAAATTCTCCATCTTTGGCTGCAAAGAATATAATCAATCTGATTTTGGTATTGACAACCTGGTGATGTCCATGTATAGAGTCTTCTCTTGTGTTGTTGGAAGATGGTGTTTGCTTTGACCGGTGTGTTCTCTTGGCAAAACTCTGTTAGCTTTTGACCTCCTTTATTCTGTACTCCAAAGAAAATTTGCCTGTTACTACAGATTTCTCTTAACTTCCCACTTTTTTTCCCCAGTGCCTTATAATAAAAAGGACATCTTTTTTTGGTGTTAGTTCTAGAAGGTCTTGTAGGTCTTCATAGAACCCTCCAACTTCATCTTCTTCAGCATTACTGGTCAAGGCATAAATATGGATTACTGTGATACTGAATGGTTTTCCTGGAAATGAACAGAGATCATTTTGTCGTTTTTGAGATTGCATCCAAATACTGCATTTCGGACTCTTTCGTTGACTGTAATGGCTACTCCACTTCTTCTAAGGGATTCTTGCCCACAGTAGTAGATATAATGGCCATCTGAGTTAAATTCACCCATTCCAGTCCATTTTAGTTCACTCATTCCTAAAATATCTATGTTCACTATTGCCATCTCCTGTTTGACCACTTCCAATTTGCCTTGATTCATGGACCTAACATTCTAGGTTCCTATGCAATATTGCTCTTTACAGCTTTGGATTTTCCTTCCATCACCAGTCACATCCACAACTGGTGTTGTTTTTGCTTTGGCTCAGTCTTTTTATTTTTTATTTTTTTTGAGACAACTCTAATAATTTATTCAAAACAAATATGGATGGATGGACTTAAAAATTTCATTACAAGATTCTTATTCAGAATATTCTTTAAAATGATAAAAACTGAAGCTCTCACAGTTTTTTTTAATAAGGGTTTCAGTAAAATAAATTATAGTACATCCAGGAGAACATTATATGATCTCTAATGATACAGTGAACATTGTAAGTGCCTTGGAAGGAGGGCTTTCAATGTAGTACAGAACAAAGATCTCTACATTATTAAGCCAGAATTCCCTTATACATGCATGCAGTTTACAAAAGAATTACTGTAGAGGCACTTTATTTCTTCCAAACTGGGGAGAAATGGTATATTCATATTGGTGGGGGAGTTTAAGTGTATTTCTCTTTCAGAGACTCCAAGAGGGTAAGAGAAGGTAAAATTGAAATTTTAGACTCTCTTTTGAAAGAACTGGGTGTGGACCTCAGATTTGAACCAAGGCAATCTTTTATTTATTTATTTTTTTATTAGTTGGAGGTTAATTACTTCACAACATTTCAGTGGGTTTTGTCATACATTGACATGAATCAGCCATGGAGTTACATGTATTCCCCATCCCGATCGCCCCTCCCACCTCCCTCTCCACCCGATTCCTCTGGGTCTTCCCAGTGCACCAGGCCCGAGCACTTGACTCATGCATCCCACCTGGGCTGGTGATCTGTTTCACTATAGATAATATACATGCTGTTCTTTCAAAACATCCCACCCTTGCCTTCTCCCACAGAGTTCAAAAATCTGTTCTGTACTTCTGTGTCTCTTTTTCTGTTTTGCATATAGGGTTATCATTACCATCTTTCTAAATTCCGTATATATGTGTTAGTATACTGTAATGATCTTTATCTTTCTGGCTTACTTCACTCTGTATAATGGGCTCCAGTTTCGTCCATCTCGTTAGAACTGATTCAAATGCATTCTTTTTAACGGCTGAGTAATATTCCATGGTGTATATGTACCACAGCTTCCTTATCCATTCATCTGCTGATGGGCATCTAGGCTGCTTCCATGTCCTGGCTATTATAAACAGTGCTGTGATGAACATTGGGGTGCACGTGTCTCTTTCAGATCTGGTTTCCTCAGTGTGTATGACCAGAAGTGGTATTGCTGGGTCATATGGCAGTTCTATTTCCAGTTTTTTAAGAAATCTCCACACTTTTTTCCATAGTGGCTATATTAGTTTGCATTCCCACCAACAGTGTAAGAGGGTTCCCTTTTCTCCACACCCTCTCCAGCACTTATTGGTTGTAGACTTTTGGATAGCAGTCATCCTGACTGGCGTGTAATGGTACCTCATTGTAGTTTTGATTTGCATTTCTCTAATAATGAATGATGTTGAGCATCTTTTCATGTGTTTGTTAGCCATCTGTATGTCTTCTTTGGAGAAATGTCTGTTTAGTTCTTTGGCCCATTTTTTGACTGGGTCATTTATTTTTCTGGAAATGAGCTTCAGGAATTGCTTGTATATTTTTGATATTAATCCTTTGTCTGTTTTCTTATTTGCTATTATTTTCTCCCAATCTGAGGGCTGTCTTTTCACCTTACTTATAGTGTCCTTTGTTGTGCAAAAGCTTTTAATTTTCATTAGGTCCCATTTGTTTATTTTTGCTTTTATTTCCAATATTCTGGGAGGTGGGTCATAGAGGATCTTGCTGTGATTTATGTCAGAGAGTGTTTTGCCTATGTTCTCCTCTAGGAGTTTTATAGTTTCTGGTCTTACATTTAGATCTTTAATCCATTTTGAGTTTATTTTTGTGTATGGTGTTAAAAAGTGTTCTAGTTTCATTCTTTTACAAGTGGTTGACCAGTTTTCCCAGCACCACTTGTTAAAGAGGTTGTCTTTTTTTCCATTGTATATCCTTGCCTCCTTTGTCAAAGATAAGGTGTCCATAGGTTCATGGATTTATCTCTGGGCTTTCTATTCTGTTCCATTGATCTATATTTCTGTTTTTGTGCCAGTACCATACTGTCTTGGTGACTGTGGCTTTGTAGTAGAGTCTGAAGTCAGGCAGGTTGATTCCTCCAGTTCCATTCTTCTTTCTCAAGATTACTTTGGCTATTCGAGGTTTTTTTGTATTTCCATACAAATTGTGAAATTACTTGTTCTAGTTCTGTGAAAAATACTGTTGGTAGCTTGATAGGGATTGCATTGAGTCTATAGATTGCTTTGGGTAGAATAGCCATTTTGACAATATTGATTCTTCCAATTCATGAACACGGTATGTTTCTCCATCTGTTTGTGTCCTCTTTGATTTCTTTCATCAGTGTTTTATAGTTTTCTATGTATAGGTCTTTTGTTTTTTAGGTAGATATACTCCTAAGTATTTTATTCTTTTTGTTGCAATGGTGAATGGTATTGTTTCCTTAATTTCTCTTTCTGTTTTGTCATTGTTAGTATATACAAATGCAAGAGATTTCTGTGTGTTAATTTTATATCCTGCAACTTTACTATATTCATTGATTAGCTCTAGTAATTTTCTGGAAGAGTCTTTAGGGTTTTCTATGTAGAGGATCATGTCATCTGCAAGTAGCGAGAGTTTCAATTCTTCTTTTCTTATCTGGATTCTTTTACTTCTTTTTCTGCTCTGATTGCTGTGGCCAAAACTTCCAACACTATGTTGAATAGTAGTGGTGAGAGTGGGCACCCTTGTCTTGTTCCTGATTTCAGGGGAAATGCTTTCAATTTTTCACCATTGAGGGTGATGCTTGCTGTGGGTTTGTCATATATAGCTTTTATTATGTTGAGGTATGTTCCTTCTATTCCTGCTTTCTGGAGAGTTTTAATCATAAATGAATGGTTAATTTTGTCAAAGGCTTTCTCTGTATCTATTGGGATAATCATATGTTTTTTATCTTTCAATTTTTAATGTGGTGTATTCTTTTCATTCTTTCTGGAGTTGTTTCTCCACTCTTCTCCAGTAGCATATTGGGCACCTACTGACCTGGGAGTTTGTCTTTGAAGTGTCATACCTTTTTGCCTTTTCATACTGTTCATGGGATTCTCAAGGCAAGAGTACTGAAGTGGTTTGCTATTACCTTCTCCAGTGACCTCGTTTTGTCAGAACTCTTCACCATGACCCGTCCGTCTAGGGTGTCCCTACATGACAAGGTTCATACTTTCGTTGAGCTAGACAAGGCTGTGGCTCTTGTGCTCAGTTTGGTTAGTTTCCTGTGATTGTGGTTTTCCTTCTGTCTGCCCTTTGATGGATAAGGATAAGAGGCTTGTGGAAGCTTCCAGATGGGAGAGACTGAGTGTGTGGGAAACTGGGTCTTGTTCTGATGGGCGGGGTCATGTTCAGTAAATCTTTAATCCAGTTTTCTGTTGCTGGGTGAGGCTGTGTTCCCTCCCTGCTGCTTGGCCTGAGGCCAAACTATGGTGGAGGTAATGAAGATAATGGGACCTCCTTCAACAGATCCCATGTAGCACTACTGAACTCAGTGCCTCCGATCCTGCAGCAGGCCACTGCCAACCCATGCCTCTGCCAGAGACTTCTGGAGACTTCTGGACACTCATGGACATGTCCCTGTCAGTTTCTTGTGTGGTCAACTCCTCCTTTCTCCTGGGGTCTGGTGCGCACAAGGTTTTCTTGTGCCCTCCAAGAGTCTGTTTCCTCAGTCCTCTGTAAGTTCTGGTGGTTCTATGGTGGGGTTAATGGCGACCTCCTCCAAGAGGACTTATGCCATACCCAGGTCTGCTGCACCCAGAGACCCTGTGGCAGGCCATTGCTGACCTTACCTCCATAGGAGACACTCAGACACAGTTCTGGCTCAGTCCCTGTGAGTTGGGTGTGCGTCTTGTGCCCTTCCCGGGTCTGAGCCACTCAGGTGACCAGGTGCTTGACGAGGGCACTGTTCCAGGTGGACTGGGCATCTTAATCACCTCCCGGGTCCCAGCTGCTCGGTTTCTCAGGTGTGCCATGAGAGCACCATCTCAGGTGTGCCGTATGTCTCCTCTGGGGGAGCTGATCTCAGGTTGCGACCCTCCTGGTGTATGTCAACCATCCAGGATCTCAGGAAGATGTGGTTAGCAGCTGGGAGCCTGCTCAGAGTTTGGTGGAAGATGCCATCTCTGGGGCTGAGAATTGTAGCAGCCCCTTGCCTTCCAGCTCTGGCTGTCCCAAGCCTGCCTCTCTGCCTCTGGGAGGGGAGGGGCTGTATGCAGCCTCCTAGCTCTCCTTTGGTATTCACTCAATCTTCTGTTCTGTGAGCAGGTCAGGCTGCGCATTACATAGTAACTTTAGAGCCTTTCGCAGGAAAGTTTTCTTTTCTGCAGTGGTGGTTAGGCTTGTATTCTGTAGTTTTTTTTTTTTTTTTTTTCCACCCAGTTATGTTATTTTGCCTTCTGAGATTCCAAAACTCCCCACAGACCCACCAGTGAGAGGGTTTCCCACTGTGTGGAAACTTCTCCTCCTTCAGGACTCCCTCTATAGGACGGGTCTCCATCCCTAACTCTTTTGACTCTCTTTTTATCTTTTATATTTTGTCCTACATTCTTTCAAAGAGAATGAGCTGCTTTTCTGGGTACCTGGAGTCCTCCACCAGTGTTCAGAAGTTGTTTTGTGGAAATTACTCAGCATTCAAATGATCTTTTGATGGATTTGTGGGGGAGAAAGTGGTCTCCCCATCCTATTCCTCCACCATCTTGAAGTAGAAAAACATCAGGCCTGGTGTGCTGCAGTCCATAGGTTCGCAAAGAGTTGGACACCACTGAGCGACTGAACTGAACTGAACTCGCTTTATTGACTACACTTCAGCCTGATGCTGAAGCTGAAACTCCAATATTTTGGCCACCTAACGTGAAGAACTGTCTCATTGGAAAAGACCCTAATGCTTGGAAAGATTGAAGGCAGAAGGAGAAGGGGACGACAGAGGATGGGATGGTTGGATGGCATCACTGACATGATGGACATGAGTTTTAGTAGGTTCCGGAAGTTGGTGATGGACAGGGAAGCCTGGCATGCTGCAGTCCATGGGATCGCAAAGAGTTGGACATGACTGAGCAACTGAACTGAACTGAACTGATGGTCAAATTAGCTTTCACCATAAAATATGAAATAATCACAACTATGGTTAACCTGCTTCTTTTCACTTAAAGATGTTATAATCTTCTGTTACATTAAATACAGAGTAAGTCCAAAACGGCAGTTAATGTTTGAGATAATCTTGGCGATCTTCCATTTATCTTGTATTTTATATAAAATACTCATTCTTTTAGAAAAGAGCACTTAAAATGTCTAAAACAAAATAGGTATAATTGACCCTTGAACAACATGGGGTTAGGGCTGCCGACACTCATGAAGTGGGGATCTGCAGACTTGCTAAAACAGCCTTTAATACAAAAGAATTGATCAATGACACACACAAATATAGAAAGCTAAATGGTTTGAATAGAACAGGACTGAAACCCTAATTCTTTTAATTTCACATATTATAATCTCAAATCAAACACAAATTTTCCCCCATCCTAGTTAATTTAAAGATCTGTAAAATGATAATATGTGAACTATATTTAAGAAAAAATTCGTGTACAATGGACCCATGCAGTTCCAACTGATATTGTTCATGGGTCAGCATGTACTTAGCATGTATATGTTTCATGAATGAAGATATGTGTACACAGATATTACTTGTAAAGCAAGACTCCAGGAGTTTTCATAAATTATCCAGTTTAGTCCTCACAATACCTCTGCAATAAGCAAGGCACTGTTATTGACTGGCTTTCATATATGAGGAACTTTATATACTTAGTCTTCCTTAATTCTAACAGCAAATTATTCATTTTACTAATGGAAGAACAGAGATTTCGAAAGTTGGGTGACTTGGTCAATGACATCATTATCTTAGTGGCCAAATGAGTATAGATGAAAGTTCTGGCTGACTCAGAAGTCCATCATAATTTTTGCCCTATACTGCTATTTATATATGAGATTATTAATTTTAATGATGCATATAGTTCAATATTATATATCTGATTGGGCTATTAGTATATTGTACATTCAAGCAAATATGAAGATATAAGCTTTAGAACTTAATAAATACTATTCTTCAGATATGTATAAATGTAATGGCTGAGAAGAAAATGAAAAGCTGCTTATTTAAATAAGAGAAAAATAAAACAAAGACAGAAAATGTATTTCATCCCTTAAACGATGCTTACATCTTTCCTCTTCATACTTATCTTCTAAGGAGGCTACTTTTAATCTGGAAAATTTTCTGAATGATTATAGTATCTTCCTTCCAAATTTTAATAAAAATTTACCTTAAAAATAGGCAAGTTTTGTAATAGTTAATTCATGTGATCAGTTTATCTGAGTACACAGAAAATTTGCAGTTAGAATTATTTATTTCAGGATTTTCCTGTCAGTGACCCATTCTTTTTATGGTAATCTAGAATGCAATCCTCAAACCTATAGTCCAAGAATATGGTCTTTTATCGTCTAAAATAAAGTGTTTTACTTCTTAAGTTTTTATTCCTAAAGTTTAGGTTTTCTTTGTCCAATTGCATTATTTTAATTTACCTGATTACTGACAGATGAAGAAAGATTTTGCATTTTACTTGTTTTTTTATTTCTTTACAAAATAATAGTACAATACTCTATATTTTTGTACTTTTGCCAAAAACTGTAGGCAATTTCCCATGATCTTTCCACAGCAGTTTGTAATTGAACTATTAGAAAAGAGACAGTCCCACTGCTGGGCATACACACCGAGGAAATCAGAATTGAAAGAAACGCATGTACCCAATGTTCATGGCAGCACCGTTTACAATAGCTAGGACATGGAAGCACCCTAGATGTACATTGGCAGAGAAATGGATAAGAAAGCTGTGGCACATGTACACAGTGGAATATTCAGTTCGGTTTAGTCACTCAGTCGTGTCCGACTCTGCGACCCCATGAACTGCAGTACGCCAGGCCTCCCTGTCCATCACCAGCTCCCAGAGTATACCCAAACTCATGTCCATCAAGTTAGTGATGCCATCCAGCCATCTCATCCTCTGTCGTCCCCTTCTCCTCCTGCCCTCAATCTTTCCCAGCATCAGGGGCTTTTCAAATGAGTCAGCTGTTCACATCAGGAGGCCAAAGTATTGGAGTTTCAGCTTCAGCATCAGTCCTTCCAATGAACACCCAGGACTGATCTCCTTTAGGATGGACTGGCTGAATCTCCTTGCAGTCCAAGGGACTCTCAAGAGTCTTCTCCAAAACCACAGTTCAAAAGCATCAATTCTTCAGCACTCAGCTTTCTTTATAGTCCAACTCTCACATCCATACATGATCACTGGAAAAACCATAGCCTTGACTTGATGAACCTTTGTTGGTAAAGTAATGTCTCTGCTTTTTAATATGCTGTCTAAGTTGGTCATAACTTTCCTTCCAAGGAGTAAGCATCTCTTAATTTCATGGCTGCCATCACCATCTGATGTGATTTTGGAGCCCAGAAAAATAAAGTCAGCCATTGTTTCCACTATTCCCCCATCTATTTGCCATGAATTGTTGGGACCAGATGCCATGATCTTAATTTTCTGAATGTTGAGCTTTAAGCCAAATTTTTCACTCTCCTCTTTCACTTTCATGAAAAGCCTCTTTAGTTCTTCACTTTCTGCCATAAGGGTGGTGTCATCTGCATATCTGAGATTATTGGTATTTCTCCCAGCAATCTTGATTCCAGCTTGTGCTTCATCCAGCCCAGAGTTTCTCATGATGTACTCTGTATATAAGTTAAACAAGCAGGGTGACAATACACAGCCTTGATGTACTCCTTTTCCTATTTGGAACCAGTCTGTTGTTCCATGTCCAGTTCTAACTGTTGCTTCCTGACCTGCATACAGGTTTCTCAAGAGGCAGATCAGGTGGTCTGGTATGCCTATCTCTTTCAGAATTTTCCACATTTTATTGTGATCCACACAGTCAAAGGTTTTGGCATAGTCAATAAAGCAGAAATATTACTCAGCTATTAAAAAGAACATATTTGAATCAGTTCTAATGAGGTGGATGAAACTGAAGCCTATTATACAGAGTGAAATAAGTCAGAAAGAAAAACACCAATACAGTATATTAGTGCATACATATGGAATTTAGAAAGATAGTAACAATGACCCTATATGTGAGACAGCAAGAGACGGAGATATAAAGAACAGACTTTTGGACTCTGTGGGAAAAGGCGAGGGTGGGATAATTTGAGAGAATAGCATTGAAACATGTAGATTACCATATCTGAAACAGATCACCAGTCCAAGTTCAATGCATGAAACAGAGCACTCAAAGTTGGTACACTGGGACAACCCTGAGGGATGGGATGGGGAGGGATGTGGGAGGGATTTCAGGATGAAGGACACATGTACACCCATAGCTGATTCATGTCAATGTATGGCAAAAACCACTACCATACTGTAAAGTAATTAGCCTCCAATTAAAATGAATTAATTAACTTAAAAAAAAAAGAGAGAGAGAGACAGAAGATACTGAATGAATGAAATAAGAACTCCAAGGCTAGGAGATTTCAATTAAAACAGTGTTAGCAACGAAACTGTGACTATAGGCAAAACAGTGTGAGTGATGACAAAGGATTTGAGTTCAGTAATAAGATAATCTTGTGAAGGAGGTTTCAAAGAAACATTCTAGAGTAGAGGAGATTTCAGATTTCATGCTAAGCATGCTAAGCAGATTTGCAATCAGTTTGAATCCTATAGCGTAATGAGGAAGAACGATAACTCCAAAGAGGGGGGCACAGGAAAAATGGCATAACAACCCCTATCACTGAAATAGCTAGGCTGACAATGTCCTAAGTCCTTTTAAGATGCCATGTGAAACTATTATTTTGCCATAGAACTCTGAAATATTTGAGTTTCTGACAGTTCAATCCAGGGACAGCCTAGTTAGAAGTAACGGAGATAATCATTTCTTTTACCCTGGCCTTGAAATCTAGCTTAAACTCAGTGCATGCCTGCATGCTTCAGTCATGTCTGACTCTTTGCGACTGTATGGACTGTAGCCCACCAGCATCTTCTGTCCATGGGATTCTCCAAAGAAGAATACTGGAGTGGGTTGCCACGCTCTCCTCCAGCGGATCTTTCTGACCCAGGGATTGAATCTGTGTCTCCTGCGACTCCTGCATTGCAGGTGGATTCTTTACAGCTGAGCCACTGGGGAAGACCTTAAACTCAATATGTTATGTTTAAAACTTCAGAACCCAGATTTCAGATGAGGTCCTTATGATATCTTGAACTTGATGCCATTGTTTTCAAGACATAATGCTGAAGGGAACACAAAGCTTAAAATGTTGCTGCATCTTATGGCAGTTGACAGTAAGGTCTTACTTTGAATATTTCACTTGAAAACTATGTATTAGTGAAGTGTGTTTGATTTTCTTGAAATGTCTGATGTTACATTTAGACCTCTAAACTCCAGCAACACTATAACTACTGTAATTTGATCTCAAATGGCTTCTTTGCAACTAGATTCAAAGTAGTTCACTTAGCCCTGCACATACCATTAAATTGACTGTGTGAATTCCCTACTCAGAGAACTTCAGTGGCTCCCCACTGCCTCTTCAATGACAGAAATTCCTTAGTCAGGCATTTAAGTCCCCGTGCAATCCACAGCTCCCTTACGGATTTCTTTGAGTGAAAACTAAATGATCCTGGTTCTTGTCTATCACCCATCATTTCTGTTTCACATTAATCAACAATACTTTTCTTGACTGCATAACTTACAAAGTTTTATTGTATAAGATTAGGAAAATATAGAAAAGGGGAAAAAAAATACTTGCTCTTCTGCCACTTGAAGATTTCTTCGAGTAGCAGAGATACACTTGATTTAATTAGTATTAAATCTTGCATGTGCAATTAATTAGTATTAATTGCTGATATAGTAAGCACATTTGAAATTGTTGAATCTAGAGATTTAAAATCTGAATGCTGCATATTTAAGTTGTCACATGGTGATATTTGGGATGTTACACAATATTATTAATATCTAATAGACACCTTTTGTGGGCATCTCTAATAGTAACTTATAAATAAATTCTTCAAAGTGGAATTACTGAATTACAAAATAAAAATTTTTAAACTTTTCAATTTTTTACCAACAAATTCGCCTGCAGAGAAGTCATACTGATTTAGCCTCTGAAAATGTAAGTTTGACATGCCCATTTCCCCAACCCTACTCATGCATGTGGCGGCATCTGACATTTTAAATTTATGAATATTTTATCATGGACTTTATTTTTATAGTACTATTAATGTATTTTTATTGATTTTAACTATCCCAACTTATTATATATATAAATAACATTTTGTCATATATTGTGACTTTTCTCCCAATATTTTATTTAAATTTTGCTATATTTCATAAACATTTAAAAATATTTGTGTAGTGGAGCTATGTCTTTTTCTTTTATAGCTGTTTTCTTTACCATTATGCTTAGAAAATATTTTAGGTAAATATTGACCTATACTTTTTCCTTTATATTTGAATAGCTATTAAAGTATTCTTGTCCTACTCTACAGACTAGGACTCTGCTGTTTCATATGATGAGAGAGAGAAGTACAGTATTATTGTCGTTCAAGAAAATTTAACCATTGTCTAGGTACTATTTAAGAAGCTAATGGTTTTTATTATTAATTTAATTATAAACTAAGTTCATATATATACAAATCTCTGTTTTTATTATTTTTGCCTTATTACTTTTACTCTGCTAATTATTTTTTCAGTAGTACAGTGAATTTATATTTTGTTTTGTATTCAGTAATTCAGATCTAATCACTCTCTCTCTTTCCAGGAATATCTATTATTCTTCACTGTTTAATGTTTTAGATTGAATTTAGAATCTTCACTCCCAGGGAGAAAACAATAAATAAATAAAAGCTTGACTGTGACTTTTGTTTACTTTGAGGGATATGAAGAATAAATAAATGTGCTAATTTGGGTGGTCAGAATAATTTCTATTCTATTTGAAAGTGACTACTTTCATCTTTTAGAACTTTTGATTTTGTTATTTTATGTGTAAAAATACAGATGTTAAAGCACATCTAATATCTGTGCTAGATGTGTGTTAGTGTTGTTATTCAACAACACTAATATTTTTGAAAGTTGATGTTTTATATTTGTACATAATTCCATGTTCAGAGTAAGCTGAGTTATGGGTGTAGTTTGTCTACTTTACCGATGAGATCACTGAGGCTCAGAAGACCCTAGGTTTAACAAAATCCAAATAAAGTAAGAAAAGAGGCATTGCCCACCTGTGTACAAAGTCTATAACTACTTTGGTTTGCAGCTGCTAAAAATCAGAGGTGCTGAGGTGTAATCTAGCAGTTTCACTGCTGCACTGTTCAAAGTCCCTGACAGTCTTCATATTTTATGCATTTTAGCTGAAGTTCTAGAACACTTGCATGCTTTGACTTTTTAATATAGGAGAATGACTTTCGAAAAAGGACCTATCTCTCTTGTTATGAAAGCGAAGGCTTATAGAAAGTGACTAAGTGATATGACTACAACAGAAAGAAACATTCTTATAAAGACTGAGTATTGGGGTGGAGCCACAGTGGAGACTTAGAAGTTTTCAATTATTTAACAGCATTGCTATTCCATTGAAGCACTCCATTCTGTTCAGTAACAGCATTGGTGTTCATTTTAACAGTATTAGTTATCCACTGTTTCTTTTTATTCTTTTTGAAACTCTTTTTTTTTTCCCCCCTTCATTGATGTTTACCCTGAGACAAAACTTTGTCATAATTGAAGACCTTATAACATAAACCTAGAGTTAAAAATCAATAGATTATTCATTCTGGGGTGAAAATGCTCATTGAGTGATACACAAAAATACTAGCTAGGATTACACAACAACAACAACAACAAATTCTTACCACATTTTAGAGTTATGTTACTCTATACTGGCTTACATTTTCATTTCTATGAATACGCTTAATGAAGATCATGGCATCTGGTCCCATCACTTCCTGGCAAATAAATACATGGGGAAACAATGGAAACAGTGAAAGACTTCATTTTCTTGGGCTCCAAAATCACTGCAGATGGTGACTGCAGCCATGAAATTAAAAGACGCTTACTCCCTGGAAGGAAAGTTATGACCAACCTAGACAGCATATTAAAAAGCAGAGACATTACTTTACCAACAAAGGCCCATCTAGTCAAAGTTATGGTTTTTCCAGTAGACATGTATGGATGTCTGAGAGTCGGACTGCAAAGAAAGCTGAGCACCGAAGAATTGATACTTTTCAACTGTGAACTGTGGTGTTGGAGAAGACTCCTGAGAGTCCCTTGGACTGCAAAGAGATCCAATCAGTCCATCCTAATGGAAATCAGTTATGAATATTCATTGGAAGGACAGATGCTGAAGCTGAAACTCCAATTCTTTAGCCACATGATGCGAAGAACTGACTCATTTGAAAAGACCCTGATGTTGGGAAAGATTGAAGGCAGGAAATAAAGGGGATGAGAGAGGATGAGATAGTTGGATGGCATCACCAACTTGATGGACATGAGTTTGAGCAAGCTCTGAGTGTTAGTGATGGACAGGGAACCCTGGCGTACTTCAGTCCATGGGGTCACAAAGAGGCAGACACGACTGAGCAATTGAACTGAACTGAACTGAGCAGATAGGTGTATATCTATGTGTATTATATATAATATTATTAGTATATATACATTATATATACATTTGTACATATATACTATATATAACATACATCTATACATGAGTGTGGGTTTATAAATGTGTATATATATATATATATATATATATATATATATATATTCAGAGGATGCTGAATGAGTGAGAAAAATTTCACAATTTCCCACTTCACAGGCAACCTTCTTTTCAAATTGTTTAAGAAATCCTATTTTAAAAAAGAAATTACTATTACATTGTATCTCAGAGGGAAAGATGAAATGTAGAATCCCAGATTATTTACTATTGTCACATAAAGTATACTTCCTTAGAGCTTCTCAGGTGGCGCTAGTAGTAAAGAACCCGCCTGCCAATGCATGAGATGTAACAGACAGGAGTATGATCACTGGGTCCCAGATGCCCTGTGAGAAAAGCATGGCAACCCACTCCCGTATTCTTGCCTGGAGAATCCTATGGACAGAGGAACCTGGCGGGTTATAATCCCTGAGGTCGCAAAGAGTCGGACAGGACTGAAGCGACTTAGCAGGCACATGACTTCCTTCTTTTTTCCCATTGTACAGAAACTGATTCAGAGAATGATGATTGTGTGGCAGTACATGCCACATTACAGTTTTTGAATAACATGGTCCTGCTTGTAATCTTTCCGGAAAGAGAAAGTTGCTCAGTCGTGTCCGGCTCTTTGCGACCCCATGGACTATGCAGTCCATGGAATTCTCTAGGCCAGAATAATGGAGTGGGTAGCCTCTCCCTTCTCCAGGGGATCTTCCCAACCCAGGGATTGAACCGGGATCTCCTGCATTGCAGGTGGATTCTTTACCAACTGAGATATCAGGGAAGCCAATCTTTCTGGAATCATGGATGAAAGGCAGGAGTTGGTGTTTGCTCTTCTGTTTACACGAGCAGTCTCCAGGGCTGGGTGGCAGCAGTGGGGCTGAGGTGCTCTGGGGAGCTAAGAGGACAGCGCTGTCAGCGGTTCTTGGATTCTGCTGGGAATGGTGCTTTTCCAGTCTGAGGGACGTGCTTAGGCCTCCACTGACTCTCTTCAGGTGTAAATCACAGATTCCATTCCGGAGGCACTTGGCACTCTAGAGAAATGCACCCATTTTTGTGTGATTACATTTCTTTCCCAATGGTTTTTTCTCTTAGCTCTCTTTCTGTACTTCTCACTGTTCTACATCTTTAGAGACCTTTTCCCATAGATATCCTGTGAGCAGACCAAAGTAACTAAAGAAGATGAGAAGGAATGAACAGTTTAGAGCAATTTTTAAGCCACCAAGGAAATATAAATTCTCAAAATATGTGCTGATATTAGAAGATGATAAGTGAGTGAGAGAAAAATTAGGCTGTGAAAAATCTCTGAGGAAGAATGGAACTGTTAAAAGAGTCTTTCTGAAAGAATTTTTGATAAAGCTGTGGTAAGATAACTTCAGTGATTACTTTTTGGCACTTATTTCTACAATTTTGCAGTTTCTTAGTACTAATTCTTATATTAAGAGTATCTCAATTACACACATGTAGTTCAAGATAGGAAAATTCCTCACATTCCACTTTAATCAACCTTTTCTGATTCAAGATATAAACATTTGCTAAGTGTCAGTTAGCTGTGCTTTATGTATATAAAGTGTGTGTGTGCCTGTGTTCAAGTAAAATACTGCACTTCAAGTAAAATCTAAATAACCCCGGGTACCTAATGAGCACTCAGTAAATTGCCTCATTATATTTTTACTAAAAGAATGTACCATTAGTTCTTAATCAATAGTATAATGAGGATTGAAGGAAGCCCATGGGTTATAATTTAATTAATTAATATGTCATGAGTTGTCTGACCCAAAATGCAGTCATGGCTGAAGCCCTGCCAGGTTCCATACGGACTGTGCGACAGGCGCTAACGAAGATGTCAACTGCTTCAGAGGCAGGGGCAAAAGCCAGAGCCTTAGTGACACATCTACTCTCATGTTTTCTTTTATTTTCTTTTAAATGCAGTTCAATGATTTAAAATCACTGGGAAGAGTGTGTTTGAACTCCTAGAGATGTGGAGTAGATGTTATACAGTGCCATGGAGCACAGGGACCCATTATTATATTTCATTGTCTCGATTATTACCTGAGGGTAAGTGCAGGCAATAGAACAAGGTGTCAAGCTTGCTTTTAACCTGTGCCAGAGGAGGAAGTTAGATGAAGGGTTGAAAGGTATTTCTAAGTTATTATCCTTAGCGACACCTCACTCACCGTCCCTTTGCAGCTACAAGCGTGAATGTTATCCAGCCTCTAGTGTCAACCCCTCATATCAAATTCTACTTAGTCCTGTTGTGTTCTCCATGGGGCCTTTCACCTGAAAGCCTCTGTTTTATCTAATGCATTGTAAATGAGGGCACTCTTCCCACAGTGCAGTCTAGTCAGATGAATTGTGTTTGAAAACATAAATTCATTTCTGAATATTTAGAAAAAGTTATTTCTTTCCATTATTCCAGTTAGAATATTCTGGATCAAATGTCAAATTTACTGACTATAGTACACTCCCTTAAATTAAGTATTTATGATTAAATGAATAAATGAATTGCAATTCATTGATATTTACCTCATTTATTTGAAGTTTTTCACATTTAATGACAGACTTTCAAAACCTCACTGACTTTTGACTTCAATTGATGGTTCCATGTGGGCTACTTTATTTACTAGACTTGTAGTATTTATAAAAGGGTATAGAAAATATGGCCATTTAGATCTGTCAGGCCAAACATATTGAATGAGTTCTCCATTGATCCTTCCTGTGACCCAAAACAGGAAAGCTGAGGCAGCAAGCCAGAGCTCTAAAAAGTCTGACTAATGGCCACTACAGTATTGACAGCATTCTCTGGTTTACATAAATTGATTCTATCCCATGGTGATTCTGTTGTTTCCCCCCTCTCTCTCTCTCTCTCTCTCGCTTTAGTCGCTAAGTTGCGTCAGACTCTTGCGACCCCATGGATGGCTCTTCTGTCAGTGGGATTCTCCAGGAAAGAATACTGGAGTGGGTTGCCATTTCCTTCCCCAGGGGATCTTACTGACCCAGGAATTGAACCGGGGTGTCTTGCATTGCAGGCAGATTCTTTACCAACTGAGCTATGAGGGAAGCCCTGTTGTTGCCTAGACGACTAGATTGATTAAAGCGAGAGAAATGACAATTGAATCCACAGTTTTGGGTGTAAAATTTTACATTCAGAGGGTACAACTTGCGATCAGTCTTTACAGTGAATTGCCTGACATTTATTTAGGGCAAATACTTTGGGATTTCTTAAATACCTATCTTCCTTCTAGAAACAATTGTACCAACTAGTCAACTCACCACAATTCACTTCTAGTCAGGAATCAGTTCTCTTGTTTATATTTGTCTTTTTTACTTTCTTACTTATACTGGTTTATTTGCTTTTAATGCAATATGTAGGCCTCTTTATTCACATTTCCTAACAAAGATACTTTAACCATCATTCCCATCACCTAACAGTAACAAATCTGCTTCATCAAGTAAGAGTAGGTTGTGGAAATACAATTTTTTTTTCTATCTCCAACTCTTCTTTTTTTATATTATTCTAATTAATTTTTAATTTTTTATTTTTTGCTAGCACTTTTGGCATGAGGTAGCCATACAAACTATAAAGCCTAAAGAAAATTTTGGTTAAATAACTGTAACTGGAAACAGAATTTTGATAAATAATTTAAAAGTAATTTTGGACAATAAAGTATACTATTTATAATAAGAAGAAGTAAAAAATGATACTTCATTTAGGAGACTTAGGAAAAGACCATCTTTAGTGCAATAAAATCCTGATTTTTAAAGATTTTACTTAATTTTAGGAGGCATTTTCTCTAAGCATTTAAACATTTTTTAACATTGTATTATTTAATCCTAGATGTATAGATTTACAGAATTGGGCAATGCTTAAAAGTAAGCCCCATTACTTAATAGATGTGAATGCTCACAGAATATCATGATTCAGAGATAAGTACTCTGACATTCTCAAGTTAATATTTGTGCATTGCATACTATTTTATAGCTTATTTAATTTGTTTTTTTTAGAGTCATCTGTTCCTCCTGTATCTTTTGTTTTTGTTTCTGCTACTTGTATTTGTTTTTAATCTTGGTGATGTTACTATTTACAGTGTTTCACTGATATGCTTAAAGATCAGAAATTATGTGATTCTTGTGTGTGTGTGTGTGACCAAATCTTCAAGACTAGCTTCTGAAGGAAGAGATACTTTACTTTCTGCAAATATTTTAAAAATATATTTATTCATAAATGTGGAAAATACTTATCAACTTCACAAGGATGTTTTTGGGGTTATTTAATTAAGAAGCACTTTCACATTTATATAGTACTCTGAGGCCCTTATCTGATAATATCTCCCTGCAACAGTAAGCTGCTTAGGTACTTATTGGTTGTGCTTGTCATTTATATCAGTTCCAGGTGTATAGTTTTTCTTTATATCAAGAATTTATAGGTGATTTTTACCTTAAAAATTTGCTTTCTAGGGATTCCAGGAGGTTAAAATTAAAATTAAATTACTTTTTTATTTTACTAAAAAGAATAGCTATAGACCAAATGGTCATGAGAGCAGAAAGTTCACTTAATGGTAGATTTTAGAAACTTTTGGCATTTACCCTTGTCCTAAAGGCTCAATTGCTATCTTAACCATAACGAATCTCTGTTTTTCTAAAAGTAAACAGCTTAAAAAAAAAAGTATTTTTTCATTTAAAAATATTCCTGTGCCTTGCATTTGGTAGTTTATTTTCAATTTGGTCCATAAGGTAATTATCATTTATTTTACAATGCTGGTAAAATTCTTAAAACTAAATAAAGTGAACTAAAAAGAGAAATTAATAGGATAATATTTTATTAAACCCACATTTATATATTGAAAATATTCCAATTATAAAATTCTTACAATATTTTAACAATGATGCCAGTCATACATTTGATAATAAAAGTACTGAAAAATTATCTTCTCATCTTAAGTTTGCATAGTTTTAAAAATTGGACTTTAGATTTTAGAACAGTTTTAGGTTTACAGCAAAACTGCACAGAAAGTACCAAGAATTCTAACATACACATACACCCTGGTCTCATAAGATAGTCTCCCTCACTACCACCGTCCCATACTAGAGCTTTATAGGTTTTTTCCATTTACTATTAAAAGGGAAGGAAAACAGAGATGGATAAATAGAGCAGTAACTCAAAATCTATACCACTGTGATCTCAAATATGGTTGGTCTATTACATACTATTGTGATCTTTAGCCAGTAATATAAAAAAGAACCTCTAGTAAGAGTGGTTAAAGAGAAACATCTAAAAGTTGCTTTTAGCCAACCTATTGTAATTAATCAGGATTCTATCCCTTGAGGTGTTGAAGAATCGTGTGGTATTGCTGAGAACTATATCCATCTAGGGAGAAATTATCTACAGAAAAGTAAATTCAGTTTTTCCATTTCTTAATTGGAATGATGAGAATATATTCTAAAGAGATAGAATTTAAATAAAATGAATATTTTAAAATAAATTCTGAAATTCTTCTGAGTCTAGTAAATGGGATGTTTTTCAAATAATTTGGTAGAATTTTATGGTTTGTGGCTTTGTTGTGTTTCTGTATGATAATCTAGTTAAAATAGTGACAGCAATACTGTGAATTGATAAGGAAAATGCAATATAGAAAATGCTCCCCCCAAACAGACATGCAGTTGCATTGCTTCTTTATTAATGACTGCCCTATACAGGTATTAAGTTTATTTTTTCCCCAAGATAGATTAAAATCTGTTGCAGTACTTATGACAATTTTGTTCTTTATACTATATTAACTATTTTTTGGTAAAAAGAAAACATTGACTATTATGTGTTTCTCTTTACCAATATAGCACACAAAATTTAAAAAGTTAGTATTTTTATTCCTTATAGATCATGAATAACTACAGCTTGAGCTCTGGCTCAAAGAATGGAGAAATGGAGGAATCGTATTTGCCTTTTAGTGAGAGGTATTTAGCTTCTATCTGATTGTGGCTTTTTGTGTAAAGATTCAAACTGCAGTTATTTGGACCAGGTTTTACATAACAAACCCAACAGTTCATGATAAATAAGGTATTGTCTGAGACCTTATTTTAGATTCATTTAGCCTGGGAAAAGAGCTAATCATTTATTTTTGACAAAGATTTAATAGGTGACAAGTACCATGATAGCTACTTGTGTACATTATCTCATTTAATCTTCACAACAAGGTGCCCATTAAAGTAAACTGAAGAGCAGAAAGCAATCAACGCCTCTGAAATCACACATCTATGCATGGCAGAGGGAGAATTCAGTAAAATATACTCCATTGATGATTAATTTGGTAGTGCTTTATCCTGGGAAAATATGCATCCTTTCTTTTGCATTGAAAGAGGTTATAGGCTATGTAATCTAACATTGTTTTTTCTACTGTATCACTTACCACACATGTACATATGAACTGATCCTGAGGATCTTAAATATATTGCCTTTTTAAAATATAACACTGAATATCTTTTCTGAATTTGGCAATGATTTTAAATAATCCACAACTTTGAAATAATAACCAAGAAATCCTTCAAGTCCAATTACAAACTGGAATAGTTCATGTACATTGAAGTGAATTTTATATCACCATATACAGTTTTTTTAGGAAACTCTGAGAAACTTTTTGCACACAGCTGTATTCCATGGTGTCTGAGTAATTGGAATGCAAGTAACACTCGATTGAATCATACACAAGCCAAAGACTAATGCCTACTTCTGTGCTATTCATGCTTCAGTGAAGGTGGTAAAAATGAACAAAACAATTTGAAAGAATATTTGTCTTTTGGAGAAAAAAAAACCCTCAAACCTTTAAATCAAAATATATATGTCATAAGGAAAGCCAAATTTTTCACAGTTTTCCCATCAGCTGAGGGAGACGACTTGATTTTCAACTAACGGTTCCTTTTCAGTTCTTAAAATATTATTGTTTTCTGATTTTAGTTTTGTGATTTTGGCCAGATTCCAAGGTGGGTAGCAAAACTGATAAGGCACCCTGAGGGTTAGATATCCTCAAAAATGGAATTCAGAACATTTGTAAGATTTGGAAATTGGATAGAAAAGATTCATGGTGCAAAGAACTGGCTTGACATTATATATTAGAGAGAGAGGAAAGATTCTTTCCTGTTTTATTAAGTATGTTTATGTAGGCAAAATGTAGAAACAACAACAAAAAATAAGGTAGGAATATCTGAGGTCTTTTTTGGTAGAACAACGCAGCAATGCTGGATATGTGTTTGTATCTTAGAATTCTTATGTCACCTCTGTCACATTAGGAAAGTTACTTAATCTTGTTTCCAAATTGTGTATAAAGAAACACAGGTTTTTTTTAAGAATAGGAATCAGAGTTAAATACTACCAAATAGCTCTAGCATAGAACAAACTGAATGCCTTCTATAAATGTCTTCATTCTTTCTTTGTCTTATTAAATGGCTATAGCTTTGTTAACAAAACTACTGAGATTATATTAAGCTAATTCTAGCCTAGAGGTAGAAATGATAACATCAACAAGAAAGGTTTGGGGTAAAAATTTTAGGTTATAGGAATGTGAAATTGAAATATGAGACATAAATAGTACAATCACTGAAATACTTTTCACCAAGTGTTCTCACTAGTCCATCATTTGAATAAACCCATGATTGCTACAGTTATTACTTAGGAATGTACTATTCTGCTCTTGAATACCTAGGAGCAGTTGAGTCCTTGCTGGCAGTGGGTTTCTTATGCTTAATATCACAGGTGTAGATTAGTGGTGTATAAATATTTTCAGTTGTATAAGCAAATTATTTTTGTAGTCAATAGGAATCCATGGAATGGAAGTATTTAAGAAAATTCTTTTTCCATTTTCTGTTTCTCACTAAATACCCTTCCATATGTTGTGTATTTTCTCACACCTCATCTTCCAGTCTAAAGTCAGAAAGTAAACTTACTAAGATAAGTTGCATAAATAATATTGGAACTAGATAGTAGACTGGCAGCCCCATTTATTTGGACCCCTTGTCTATAACTGTAGCCAGCCTACAGGCAGATCTTGACTGCAGGGACTAGAATTTCTGAAAAATCTGCAGTACTTAAGTAAGTGCATTGGTCTAATGGAAGAAAGTGAAGAGGAACTAAAGGGCCTCTTGATGAAGGAAAAGAGCAGAGTGAAAAACCTGGCTTAAAACTCAACATTAAAAAAACGAAGGTCATGGCATCTGGTTCTATCACTTCATAGCAAATGGAGAAAAAGTGAAAACAGAGACAAACTTATTTTATTGGGCTCCAAAATCACTATGGATGGTGACTGTAGCCATGAAACTAAAAGACACTTGCTCCTTGGAAGAAAAGCTATGACAAAATTAGACAGCATATTAAAAAGCAGAAACATCACTTTACTGACAAAGGTCCATATAGTCAAAGCTATGGTTTTTCCAGTAAGGATGTGAGAGTTGAACCATAAAGAAGGCTGAATGCCGAAGAATTGATGCTTTCAAATTGTGGTGCTGGAAAAGATTCTTGAGAGTCCCTTGGACAGCAAGGAGATTAAACCAGTCAATCCTAAAGCAAATCAACCCTGAATATTCATTGGAAGGACTGATGAAGAGGCTGAAGCTCCAATACTTTGGCCACCTGATGTGAAAGTCAACTCACCAGAAAAGACTCTGACTCTGGGAAAGATTGAGACCAGGAGGAAAAGGGGGTGATACAGAATGAGACGGTCGGATGGCATCACTGACTCTGTGGACATGAGTTTGAGCAAATGCTGGGCGATACTGAAGGACTGGGAAACTTGGCAGGGTGCAGTTAATGGGATCCCAAAGAGTCAGAGACAACTTAGCAAGTGAACAACACCAAATTGGTCTAATGAGAAAAAGAAGCAGGATATGCTCATTACCAGAAAAATTATTAGCATATTTTTATTTGATATCCAATATTCCCATCCTGGATTGCAAAGTCAAGTGGGCCTTAGGAAGCATCACTACAAACAAAGCTAGTGGAGGTGATGGAATTCCAGTTGAGCTATTTCAAATCCTAAAAGATGATGCTGTGAAAGTGCTGCACTCAATATGCCAGCAAATTTGGAAAACTCAACAGTGGCTACAGGAATGGAAAATATCAGTTTCCATTCCAATCCCAAAGATAGGCAATGCCAAGGAATGCTCAAACTATTGTACAATTGCACTCATCTCACACAGTGGTAAAGTAATGCTCAAAATTCCCCAAGTCAGGCTTCAACATTATGTGAACCATGAACTTCCAGAAGTTCAAGCTGGATTTAGAAAAGCAGAGGAACCAGAGGTCAAATTGCAAACATCTGCTTTTTTTCTGCTTTATTGACTACACCAAAGCATCTGCGTGGATCACAAGAAACTGTGGAAAATTCTGAAAGAGATGGGAATACCAGACCACCTGACCTGCCTCCTGAGAAATCTGTATGTAGATTAAGAAGCAACAATTAGAACTGGTCATGGAATAACAGACTGGTTCCAAATCGGGAAAGAAGTACATCAAGGCTGTATATTGTCACCCTCTTATTTAACTTATATGCAGAGTACATCATGAGAAACGCTGGGCTGGATGAAGCACAAGCTGGAATCAAGATTGCTGGGAGAAATATCAATGACCTCAGATATGCAGATGGCACCACCCTTATGGCAGAAAGTGAACTAAAGAGCCTTTTAATGAAAGTGAAAGAAGAGAATGAAAAAACTGGCTTAAAACTCAACATTCAGAAAACTGAGATCATGGCATCCAGTCCCATCACTTCATGGCAAATACTTGGGGAAACAATGGAAAGAGTGAGAGACTTTATTTTGGGGGGTTACAAAATCACTGTCTGTGATGACAGCAGCCATGAAATTAAAAGATGCTTGCTCCTTGGAAGAAAAGCTATGACCAACCTAGACAGCGTACTGAAAAGCAGAGACATTACTTTGACAACAAAGTATCATCTAGGCAAAGCTGTGGTTTTTCCAATATTCATGTATGGATGTGAGAGTCGGACTGTAAAGACAGCTGAGCGCCAAAGAACTGATAACTTTTGAACTGTGGTTTTGGAGAAGACTCTTGAGAGTACCTTGTACTGTAAGGAGATCAAATCAGTCAATCCTAAAGGAAATCAACCCTGAATATTCATTGGAAGGACAGATGCTGAAACTGAAACTCCAATACTTCGGTCACCTGATGTGAGGAACTGATTCCTTGGAAAAGACCCTAATGCTGGGAAAGATTGAAGGCAGGAGAAGGGAATGACAGAAGATATGATGCTTGGATGGCATCACCAACTCAATGGACATAAGTTGTACCATGATCCAGGAGTTGGTAATGAACAGGGAAGCCTGACGTGCTGCAGTCCATGGGTTCACGAAGGGTCAGACACGATTGAGTGACTGAACTGAACTGATTCCCAGGTGTTTTTGTTTAGTTCAGAACCCTGAGATTATAGATGACATTTTTGCTTTTGTAGACATTTTAAATGAATCAACATTTATTTTTAATCAGGTAATAAAATTAAACTTCCTTTATAGGTAATTCCTTTGGGTTTCAAATGGTAATGCTCCTCTTTTGGGGATCAAATCATTCTTAGCTCAGATCTGACTAACGTAATACCGATACTGTGTAATTACTTACTTTTGAAGTTGTTATAGACGTTTTTCTTTACCTAGTGCCATAGTAGTCAGCATCACTTAATAGCTTGAATTCCAGTTAGTAAGTGAATCTGATGGCTGGTTGGGCCTTAGAAATTTTGAAGTCAGCTTGAGAAATGGATTCATATCGCCCACATGACTATTTTTCTGTAAGAAGCCTAATGATATTATAAAATTGAACATTACAGTTGAAGAGTAAAAGCTCTGGCTCCTTGGATATTTCTCACTGTGCTTTTTATGGAAAATAAAATGAAATAACATAGGGGAGAAATCATGTGGTTTAGGGCTGTTGAGATGACAACTTTAGCAAACAAGGTATGCTCCCATCAAGAAAGGCAGAATGGCATTAGGCGTTGAAACTGTCTCTTCAGTCAAGGGCATAAACCATGGTGAAAGAGTTATGACAGTTGCAGTAGTGAATCTATGGGCCCTTAAAAATCTCATTTTTGCCTTTTTCTCTTACGTCTTTGTCTGGATTCTAATAGCTCTACATACATCTAGGTATATCGTTATTGAGTCATTTTCTTTACAATTTGGTACAGGTTTAAAGAGGGAATTAGTAACAAATCATGATGTTGAATTTGACTTTGCTACAAACTGAATGCTATTATTTCATAGCATTGAAATCAAAATGCTGAAAATAAAAGTCTGCTGATGATGAAAGACTGGGATCACTTTCCATGCATATTTCATAAGATATACATACATATATGTATATATAATAGATTTTTGATGTAGATATTAAGATATCTTAAATCCATAAAATAAGAGCAGCCCAACTAAGGGACAAATGAGTCTTTGTTACATTAAAGGTAAGAGCATAGTGAAAATAAGTTTATTTAAAACTGACAAATCAATATGGAACAGCAAGTGAAATCAATGTTGAAACTATAGAACTATTTTTGACATAAGTCTAAAATCTTCAATGTTATTTTTGCATTTTAAATGTAAGTGAAACATATTTCCTTTAAAAGATTATCTAAAGAAAATACTATAAAATAACATATTTTGTAATATTATACAATATTATAAATAAAAATACATAAACATCAGCAAATATTAAAATATTTAAATATCAGCCATTTTATTGGGAATGAAAGCACATTTACCTAGTGTATTTCTCATGAGTTACTTGTGAATTGACACTGTAAGTGTTGTCAGGAAACAATGATAAATTATCTAAGATACACCTGAGGCACTATTAACAGTAAATTCATACCACAGCTTGAATTATGCTATAGTGTTACATAATTTATTGACTTTTATATATACTTTGTAAAACTTGATATGAGTATAAATAGCTTCATTATGAAAATGAGGGAAGTTATTAAGGGTATAACAGGACTGGTTGTGTGATATTTCAATGGCAAGAATCTCACAGCATCAATATAGTGTGTACTTGCAGGGATTCTGAAGTCACAATTGTATTGGTTATAAAAGTAGAAAAATCATGTTTAAGTAACTTGGTATCTGATCTAAGTAGGATTTCAAATAAGCAAAAAAGATAACTATGGTGTAATAAAAACAGTGGGTTATTGATTCACAACCCTTGAGTTCATTGCATTTCCCTTTGGACTAGTAAGCCACAGTTTTCAAAACCTTTAAAGACAATAAATGTTAATATCATCTTCCTGTTGATATATGATAGGCATATAAGTTGATGTGTATGTTTTGTAAACTACACAGCAGATACAGATATTGATTTTTGATTCTTGTTGTATCTATTAATTATCCTGGAGAAGCAGAAGTTAAGAAGTAGCATTAAAAATCAATCAAATCCTGCTGTCTAAAATTGAGCCTGTAGTCATTCTGTTTCTCAAATTACTTTTTAAGATGACTGAAATGTAGGGCATTTGTTCCTGAAATCTGATTACATTCAGTTCAGTCGCTTAATCATGTCCAACTCTTTGCGACCCCATGAACCGCAGCACGCCAGGCCTCCCTGTCCATCACCAACACCCAGAGTTTACTCAAACTCTTGTCCATTGAGTTGGTGATGCCATCCAGCCATCTCGTCCTCTGTTGTCCCCTTCTCCTCCTGCCCCCAATCCCTCCCAGCATCAGGGTCTTTCCAATGAGTCAGTTCTTTGCACCAGGTGGTAAAAATATTGGAGTTTCAGCTTCAGCATCAGTCCTTTAGGAAGGACTGGCTGGATCTCCTTGCAGTCCAAGGGACTTTCAAGAATCTTTTCCAACACGTAGTTCAAAAGCATCAATTCTTTGGCACTCAGCTTTCTTTAGAGTCCAACTCTCACATCCGTACATGACTACTGGAAAAACCATAGCTTTGATTAGATGGACCTTTGTTGGCAAAGCAATGTCTCTGCTTTTAAAAAGCTGTCTAGGTTGGTCATAGCTTTTCTTTCAAGGAGCAAGTGTCTTTTAACTTCATGGCTTCAGTCACCATCTGCAGTGATTTTGGAGCCCAAGAATATAAAGTCTCTCGCTCTTTCCATTGTTTCCCCAAGTATTTGCCGTAAAGTGATGGGACCAGGTGCCATGATCTTAGTTTTCTGAATGTTGAGTTTTAAGTCAACTTTTTGACTCCCCTCTTTCAATTTATCAAGAGGAATCTTTAGCTCATCTTCACTTTCTGACAAAGGGTGGTGTCTTCTGCATGTCTGAAGTTATTGCTATTTCTCCTGGCAATCTTGACTTCAACTTGTGCTTCATCCAGCCCAGTGTTTTGCATGATGTATTCTGCATATAAGTTAAATAAGCAGGGTGACAATATACAGTCTTGATGTATTTCCCTATTTGCATCCAGTCTGTTGTTCCATGTCCAGTTCTAACTGTTTCTTCTTGACCTGCATACAGATTTCTCAGGAGACAGGTCAGGTGGTCTGGCATTCCAATCTCTTTAAGAATTTTCCACAGTTTGTTGTGATCCACACAGGCAAAGGCTTTGGTGTAGTCAATAAAGCAGAAGTATATGTTTTTCTGGAACTCTCTTGATTTTTCAATGATCCAGCTGAAGTTGGCAATTTGATCTCTGGTTCCTCTGCTTTTTCTAAATTCAGGTTGAACATCGTTAAATTCAGGGTTCACCTACTGTTGAAACCTGGCTTGGGGAATTTTGAGCATTACTTTACTAGCGTGTGAGATGAGTGTAACTATGTGATAGTTTAAGCATTCTTTGGCATTGCCTTTCTTTGGGACTGGAATGAAAACTGACCTCTTTCAGTCTTGTGCCCACTGCTGAGTTTTCCAAATTTGCTGGCATGTTGAGTGCAGCATTTTCACACCATTGTCTTTTAGGATTTGAAATATCTCAGCTGTAATTCCATCACCACCACTAGCTTTGTTCATGGGGATACTTCCTAAGGCCCACTTGACTTCACATTCCAGGATGTCTGGCTCTAGGTGAATGGTCATACCATTGTGATTATCTGGGTCATGAAGATCTTTTTTGTACAGTTCTTCTGTATATTCTTGCCACCTCTTCTTAGTATCTTCTGCTTCTGTTAGGTCCCTACCATTTCTGTCCTTTATTGTGCCCATCTTTGCATGAAATGTTCCCTTGGCATCTCTAATTTTCTTGAAGAGATCTCTAGTCTTTCCCATTCTATTGTTTTCCTCTATCTCTTTGCACTGATCAATAAGGAAGGCTTTCTTATCTCTCCTTGCTATTCTTTGAAAGTCTGCATTCAAATGGGTATATTTTTCCTTTTCTCCCTTGCCATTTGCTTCTCTTTTTCCTCAGCTGTTTGTAAGGCCTCCTAAGACAACCATTTTGTCTTTTTGCATATTTTTTCCCCCTTGGGGATGGTCTTGATCCCTGCATCCCATACAATGTCATGAACCTCCGTCCATAGTTCTTCAGGCACTCTGTCTATCAGACCTAATCCTTTGAATCTATTTGTCATTTCCAGTGTATAATCGTAAAGGATTTGATTTAGGTTATACCTGAATGATCTAGTGGTTTTCCCTACTTTCTTCAATCTAAGTCTGAATTTGGCACTAAGGAGTTCGTGATCTGAGCCAGAGTCAACTTATTTTTGCTGACTTTATAGAGCTTTTCCATCTTTGGCTGCAAAGAATGTAATCAATGTGATTTTGGTATTGACCATCTGGTGATGTCCATGTGTAGAGTCTTCTCTTGTGTTGTTGGAACAGGGTGTTTGCTATGACCAGTGTGTTCTCTTGGCAAAACTCTACTACCCTTTGTCCTGCTTCAGTCTATCCTCCAAGGCCTAGTTTGCCTGTTATTCCAGGTGTTTCTTGACTTCCTACTTTTGCATTCCAGTCCTGTATAATGGAAAGGACATCTTTTTTGGGTGTTAGTTCTAGAAGGTCTTGTAGGTCTTCATAGAACCCTTCATCTTCTTCAGCATTACTGTTCACGCATAGACTTGGATTACCATGATATTGAATGGCTTGCCTTGGAAACAAACAGAGATCATTCTGTCGTTTTTGAGATTGCATCCAAGTACTGCATTCGGACTCTTTTGTTTATGTTAGAATAATTATGTTAGAATGCTAAAAATGTGAAAATTAAAGTAAATACAAACAAAAAATGTAGTGATTACTGTCACATTCTTTAGCATGTAAGCTAAAATCTGTAGATAATAGGAAGAGAATAACATTGCCAGCAAGTCCTACAAGTCTTGGCAATCTATATATTCAACAATACGTGATAATATTTGTAGTTGGAGTTTCATAAACTTTAGCTTTTTAAAGTTCTGACAGTATAGATTTCAGTTTGCAAAATCTACACTGTATTAGCTTCCTCTGTTGCATTTTTCATGAAGATTTTCATGTAGATAAAACATAGATTATATTTTGAAATTCAATTTTATGTACATCATAATATTTAAGTCATTTAAATAAAGAACATATGTGATTTTAAATTCCACTTCACCAAAGGGATATAGAATTTATTTAAATTAATACTTGACTTCAACCATGTTGTGAATTAACAAATTTATTGGGGGAGGAATAAGTGAAACATTTTAGGAAGCATTCAAATGAGAAAGACAAAGGATATGATTTTTCCAGTAGTTATGTAAGGATGTGAGAGTTGGACCACAAAGAAGGCAGACTGCCGAATAATTGATGCTTTCAAACTGTGGTGCTGGAGAAGACTCTTGAGAGTCCCTTGGACTGCAAGGAGATCAAACCAGTCAATCCTAAAGGAAACCAACCCTGAATTATTCATTGGAAGGATTGATGCTGAAGTTGAAGCACCAATACTTTGGCTACCTGATGTCAAGAGCTGACTCACTGGAAAAGACCCTGATGCTGGAAAAAATTGAAGGCAAAAGGAAAAGAAGGCAGCAGAGGATTAGATTTTTAGCTTCACCAATTCAACGGACATGAATTTAAGCAAACTCTGGGAGATACTGAAAGACAGGGAAGCCCGCCATCCCACATTCAATGGGGTTGCAAAGAGTTGGACACGACGTAGGGACTGAATAACAACAATCACATATAACATCAAGATTCAGGAAAAATACAATGAAATTCTCAAAATAATAGGACAATTTTAGTTCTACGCAGTCTCTAATGTTAAATAATTTCAATGAAGTTTCTAGAATTAGACTCTACTGGTTCTGTAAGTTCCTAGCCACATGACATAGGTGAAGTGACCTAACCCGCCTGAGAGTCTGTTTCTTCATCTGTAAAACTGTACCCATCTCAAATTATTCATGAGATAACGAGCATTTAAAATGTGATTGATTCAAGCTGTCTGAAATATATTCTCAATAAAATTCTTCTTCATTCCAGAACCTCATTATGACTTTATACAACCTGGGCTTTTATAGCTGTTATCGGTTAATTCCATCACTGCTGTATTTTCCTCTTCATGTTGTACAACATTCTTCATTCACCCTCCAGTGAACTTATAAATTCCTAACATATAAATTCCTAACTTATAAAAGTACCTGCCCTGTGGTAAGCACATAGTAATAATTAAGTAAAGAAACAAATTATCATTATTTTTCACTTCAATGCAGTAGTATGCCTTATAATAGACTTTGAATCTAAATCTTTACAGTCAAAAAAAACATGTACTCATGAATGAAATTTTACAGGATATCCTAAATTTTTCCTAGTAAAAGTGTTGTCTGGGGACCAGAAGCATTAGAGTCACCTGGAAACTTGTTAGAAATGCAGACGATTGGGTCCCACCCCAGAAGTAATGAATCAGAATCTGTATTTTCATGTTTCCATAGATGATTCATGTAACAGTTGGCCCTTGAACAATATGGGTTTGAACTGCAAGTATATAGTACATATTAAAATTTGAGGACTGCTTTAAAACATTTTTTTCTAATTGTAGCCTTCAGTAGTAATCATTTAATCCATTAATTCAGCAGATATTTAGCAAGTGCATTTTTTTTTTTTTTTAATTCTTCCATTCTAATGGTTTGAGGTTATGGTCAATTGCAAAGACGTAAAGGTCAGTTTGGAATGACCATACTAAGATCTTGGCAGACAAGTTAGCATCTTAAATCGGTCTAGGGGAGTGATCACAAAAGAATTAAGGAATGTAAGGAATGACAATTCAATGTATTTGGTTTATTGGAACTGTGACCCATTGTACTTATGGGTACACTAAAAACTCCAAGAATAAGTCTGGTAAAGAAAGTGACACTCTAAATGAACTCTTTACTTTTTGCCCAGGAATAGCTCTGAACATCTAAAGAGAGATATATTAAAAAAAAAAAAAAATAGAAAAGTCGAAATATAGGTAAATGTAAGGGAAAATATTCATGTTCTAGAGGATCCACTATTTGATCAAAGAGATCCTTCCTTTGTATATTTAGAATAATTTTATATATAACTGTGTCTAAGTATTTATATTTCAGAAGCTGGTTATTTGTCATAGTATAACTTTTTATAAAAAGAAATGACAAAATTTTCACAAAACTCTGTATTTCTTTAGGGCAGAATACAATGTGTTTATCCTTATATCTTTATGTCCTTATATAATACATATGTAAGATATATGTTCAAAAACAATTGTTGGATAAAATTGTATTGGATAGAACTTGACTGAGGCCTTTGAATTCATTCAGGAAAGATATAAACTTCTTCAGATGAATCACTGCTATCCCGTCACTGAGGGAAGTACAGTTGAGGTAACATATCTTGGGCTTGTAAAATAAATAGCAAACTCAGAAAAGCCAAATAAAAATACAATCTTACATAAACAGGCAATTATATTTCTGTACTTGTATATAATTAAAGTGGGGGAAAAAAGGAAAAATGATGTTGGAATCTCTGATTATATATCCTTCACACATACTATTTCTTTTTTTGTTATAGTATTCTGCCTCTGAGTGTGGAATTGGATATTAGAAATGTATGCATATGTTATTAATGATCTTTACTCTTTCTGTTTTTAGCATATGTAGTCTGAAACTGTCTTAAAATTTCATTAGTGAAAAATTTTTGGATAAAGTCAGTGAATACACAAGAAAAATAGAATAGAAAATAGATATGTTTATTTATAAACTGTTATATGAAGTAAATTTTGTCATCTCTTTTAATTATTTTCTTAATCTTAAGAGTTACTATTCTAAGCCTTTTCCATGCCACAAATTAAATATGACCATATTAATAATATTAGAAATACTAGAAATATTAATTCAAGTGTCGGAGACTTGAGTGACAAACATTGACTTCCTTACAATGCTCTTTTGATTGAAGTAAAAATAGACTTGTATTTTTGAAGTGCTCAATAATATTTTAAACATATGTGATAAAGCAACAGATTTCACAGTGTTTAAAACTCCTAGCTTTCAACTCATGCACTTTAACCCTGATGTTGTTTATTCTTCAAGTTATTAAACATTTTCTTTTCTGTTAGATGAAGTGACAATTATATTATTTGCACAACTCTTCTTAAGACCTCCTAAGAAAAAGTGAAAACTCTCCCTCTGCAGCAGAGAACAAGTTGGCCAGTTTGTCAAAAGTTTAAACATCACTAGTTGAGATATTCTACTTATCAGAGTTTTCTTATGAAATCTGCCAAAAATTTAAGTTATTTTACATCAATATTACAAGGAAAAAATCTAGAAGAAATCAGGGGGAAAATTTGTCGTTATTGAATTATCCATGCATATATTGCTGGCACATAGTAGATGCTTGATAAAATTTGGTGAATGAATAGATGGCCTATGAACTAATCTCAATTTAGGATCGTCTAAACTTGCTTGCAAACTGACTCCTAGAAGCTGGGTAAAACTTAACTTCAGTCTAAAATGATTTGAGAGCCAAGACACAAGTGTTAATATAGTGCATTAAACAACACTGTGACCTCACCCACGAACTAGAGATAAATGTCACATCAAGCCACTCAAGCAGAAATTCTTGTTCTTTAGGCAGTAACTCTGGGAGGGGAAAAAATGATGAAATAGATCAAATCCCCTATCTTTCACATTGCAGAGTAGCTGCAGTTCCTAATAGTGAGGCTCAGCAGCTTTTGGGCTGATCAGGCTATTTTGGTGCTTTATCAAGAGAAAATTTTGACAGTCTTGGCTTGCAGTTTAACCTCCTTCAGAATTGTTACAATCTGGTGGGGGAATATCCACAGAATACTAAACATCTATCTTATTTTAAAACCAGCCATTCTCTCATAAATAATAGCTGTATTTCATGCATGATCTTTTTTGTTCTGTTGCTGCAGAAGCAGCCAACTAGGCAACAGAGGAAGCAATAGTAAACTAACATATTCCCAGTTCTCTTGGCATCACTGATGAAAATGTCTGTTATGCTTATGATGATCCAAAAGACATCACAAGAAAAACCATGCTGGTTCGTGTTTTGTAAGGAAAGTGTGTGTAACAGGAGGATGGGACATGGACGTTCAGTGTTTGCCTATTGGAAAGAACAAAGCTTGGATGGGAAATGTGTCACAGCTCCCAGGCAAGATGCAATTCATGGAGACTAAGAGATGAGCATTTAAAATATTTGAACACCCAGAAGTTGCATTCGCCATTTATGTTCTAGTAATGGTTGAATTACTTACTATATTAAAATCTATTTCTTAAGGAAGATTAGAAAGTATAAACCTTTCTCTCTGTAGATTAGAATGAAATTGGGTTTCAACATATTTGTAAAATTGGTACTAAGAAGATTTATGTTTGTATCCTTTAATCTTTGCTCTCATAAAGCATAGCAAATTCTTTTTAAGGCCTAAAACTCGGAAGCCTAGTGAAGGGTTTCAGCACAGACACCAGTAAACCCTCTTCCTTGAGATATGGGCTGTCCTGGTGTTGGATACTAGAACCTTAAAAATGGTTGTGCTGGCTGAAACCATGCAGGGAGATCTTAAAAACTGAAGGGGGAAATTACAGTTATTCTGTCACCTTTATTAAAAAAAAAAATTTGAAAATCCTTTTCCTGATAATTATATATACATGGAAAAGAGCAAATAGTAAAACTAATATTTATTTAGTACACTATAATTTAAAACCTGAGAAACATTAAGAATTAAAGTGTTTTATTTCTTTGTAAAGACACTTATCAAGAGTTGTTTAAAATAGCGCTTGCCCTTTTTTTATCATCATGTAATTTGCAGTATGGAGCAAGCATCCTTTCTATGCCTTTGCAAATTGCCATACTACTTTCTAAGTTTGAATCAGCTAGCAACATTTTATCCTTTCAGTGTTCTGAGATATTTCTGATAGTTCGATTATTGTGATGTTTTTGCTAGAGTCGCTTTTTCTGGGAAATCATCTCTTCGTCTCAGCCAATTTATTAGGTTATGTCAGTAACTTTGCTTCCACTAAATTCTCTTGGCTGCAGCTCTAGAGTCTGTTTAACAGAAGCAGGATCAACATTCTTACACTGTTATTTCTTATGTGATTCACATTTATTCTATCCTAATTTTTCCTGCAATGTTAACTCTCTATTTTTTTGTTTCTTTGCTGTACTTTCTTCTTTGTTGGCTAAATACCTCTTTTTATTATCCTCTTTTATAAAACATCCTATAGGTTTATCACCTAATACAATATACATATTATGCAAATCCTTGTAAATACAGTGTTGCTGCCATGTGGCAGATTCAAGATTTGTTTTTTTAGAATTTTCTGAATTTGTTTTTTAGAATATTTTTTTATCTGCATTTGGTTGAATCCAAGGATGTAGAATCTGAAGACAGGGAGAACCAAAGGCATATGCTCTATAGTCTATGCATTTTGAATGAAATGTCAAGATTGCTCACTGATAAATACATAGTAATGTGTGAACTGGACAGATAGCAGCAAAGTTTGTACTATGTAACGGCACAAAAGGTATATGAGCCCCTATTAATACACTGTGCTACCTAAAACTTGAGCCCTGTTGTTGGTGTTATCTTACTAAGCCGTTGTAACTAGAACAGGCTTACTATGCAGTGCAAGTGTAAAGAACCCACTTGCCAAAGCAGGGGACATAGAGACATGGCTTCCGTCCCTGGGTCAGGAAGATCCCCTGCAGGAGGGCATGGCAATCCACACCAGTATTCTTGCCTGGAGAATTGCATGGTCAGAGGAGCCTGATGGGCTACAGTCCATAAGGTCGCAGAGTCAGATATGACTGAGGCAACCTAATATACACGCACACACGCAACTACAATCCATACATATAGAAAATGTGCTAATGAGCCTCCCTGTTTAGATAACTGGTTAATAAGTTACATAATTTAAGATGATTTATACCTAAATGATAAGTTATTTTAGGTTCTTTATCAAAAAGGAAAACATTAAACAGTCTACAGTGGAGGTATGTTTTGTTTTCACCCACAGTTATGTTATACAGAATTTGCCTAAATGGAATTTTCCCTTCATGATGAAGATGCTTTGGCTTGGCTAGTAGGCTGCTTTTGGGCCAAGGTGTTTTTTTTTTGTTGTTTTTTTTTTCCTTTTTTTATTTAACCTTTCATATTGTGGAACTTCATATGAACAAATCACCTATAGAGATGGTGAGGTTCTGGGACATTCATTCTTGTTCACTAGGTTAACAAACACTAATTTATATCTGGAACTTTAGCTACTACAACTAGTCATCAGCATCTGGCAGAATGTTTGGACAAATTCAGTCAAAGGATGAACACATTTCTTGGAATGTTGTAAAACAAAACATAAGAGTTAAACTATTTTTTTCAATTAATAAACTTATTCCAAAATTTGTTTCTCCGAATTTGAGACATATGTCTCTTTAGATCATGAAAAGTTAAAAAGTGAAAGTGAAAGTCGCTCAGCCGTGTCCAACTCTCTGCGACCCCATGGAGTATACAGTCTGTGGAAATCTATAGGCCAAAATACTGGAGTGGGTAGCCTTTCTCTCCCTACAGGGGATCTTCCCAACCCAGGGATCGAACGCAAGTCTCCCACACTGCAGGTGAATTCTTTACCAACTGAGCTATCGGGAAAGCCCCATTTGAATCACTACTTATCATCTAATTGGAGTGAAATGAATATTGACAAATTTTGTTTCTAATGCCTATTTGTCAACAATGAATATTAGTGGCCAAAATTAATTTATTTTTAATTCATCCTTTATAAATACTTGAATTTTGTTGTTCCTATAGCAATATTCTGCACATATTTGGAAATGATCAGCACATAGTAGGTACTTTTAAATATTTCTCTATCTTTCCTGTTCCTCTCATTAGTTATTTTTGTTGATAATCTTACTTTAAGAACATTCAGTGCTGCTCCTTGTAGAGATTAAATTTCCAGGGCAATATTTGCAAACCACCACCTGGATTAGTTTTGTACTGGGAATAGTTGCATCAGGAAGCCATTTAATATTGTTAGGAGTAAGTCTTCATTCATAGGATGAATATTTCCCCTTAAAGAACAACACAGAAAGTGGTTTCCTTACAGTTGATCCCCAACAGAAGGATATGTTTTAATAACACATGTAGCTTCTCATTAGTAAATGTACTCTCCAGGAACTAGTTGGGTATAAACTTTTAGTACAAGTCTTACATTTAGATGAAATTTTGCATGGGTTGGAAAATTAAAACAGACTACAAATCTCTTTTAAACTAAATTGTCACTCTGTTTCAAAATGAGTGTTCCCACATCATGCTAATAAACTGTACTGTGTCATGTTTGTTTGAAACCTCATAGGGCGGATTCCAAAACAGCTCTCTGTTGGTACACAGATGCAGCTCTCAAAGTCCTTTATTAAACTCCATGTTCCATTTAAGGAGTCCTTTGTGCTCTGTGCTCTTTTTCCTGCTGACCATCTCCTTGTCATTTTTTTTTCTCTCTTCTTTCTGGATGATCAACACTTTTGACATTAAAAAAAAACATATTGGATTCATGAGGTCTCATAAGAATAATTAATAATGAAAAGCTATAGTGCTGATTATTTTCCTGTAACTCTCTGAGTATACATTATTTTAAGTTGTTGGAATTTCCTTTTCCCAGTTGTAAGCTAATTTTTAAAATTAATATGTAGATCCTCTTTTCTTAATAATGCTAGTGACACACATTTTTTGTTGCTCTATCTAATTACTTATTCAAGGCTGATATAAGAATACCTCCCACAAGACATCACTAAATGTACCTAACCCAGTTATGTTTCTAGACTGACTTTTGTTATTGTAACATGATTAAAATACCACATTAATTATGCAGAACTCTATAAAATGGAATTCAACAGAGGTAATAAATGCATATGAATAATCCTTATATTAGTCTATATATTTGGTTGAATGAGATGCAGAATATATTTTCAATTCATAGAGATTAACTGTACATTATATATAATAGCTTACGGTGAACAATGTCAGATTCTTGATCTCTGAAGAAGATTTAGCTTCAGGATCAGGGACCAGGCTTGATCACTCAAGGGCTACTTTGATAAAAGGTACAGAGAAAGCTTCTGACATAGACATCAGAAGGGGGATGGAGAGTGCCCCCCTAGCTAGTCTTATCAAGACCTTACATGCTTTTTTCAGGCCCACTCCCACAACATACATTTTAAATGAACAAGATGAGAATGAGCAATAGAAAGATCTTACCAGACCCACTCCCATAATATACATTTTAAGATGACAGGATTATTCAGAAGGTGCTTGCTAAGGAGAAACATGTCTTTGAGCAAGATATATTGCTATATTGACTAAGACAAAGCAATGTAGAAAAGAACTTTTGTCCTTTTCTCCTTGAAATCCCCAGACCCCTTTCTCCTCCTTGGGAACCCTGGACTTCTTATCAACCTACATAGGAAATGGCTCTTTCATTTACAGTTATTTTCTTTAATCTTATCCAAATAAAAACAGGGAAATAAATTTCAAGGTTAACCAGGATTCAAAATCCTTTCCATTAATTTTATTTCAGCTTCATAATCTAATTGGAATTGGTATTTGGTACAATGGAAAGTTCCAGAGATATTCTAATTTTTTTGGACTTGAGTTTTCATTTAACAAAACAACAAGTAGAAATGAATGTTTGGAAAAGTAAAGTTTGGGGAAACTTCATAGTAGTTAAGTGGCTAAGACTCTCAGCTTTCAATGCAAGGGGCTGTGGTTCCATCCCTGGTCTGGGAACTAGGATCCTCATGTTGCATAAACTGGCTGAAAAATATAATGTTTTAGAATTTTGCTGACAATTTTTATTTAACCATAACACTATAAAATTATTTGGCCTGTTTATTTATGACTTTTATATGGGCAGATTTTTTGAGATATTTGTGATTTTTTGTATTTAATTTTTATACTCTTTTTAAAGGGTACACTCCATTTACAGTTACTACAAAATACTGGCTATATTCCCTCTGTTGCACAATACATTCTTACAGCTCATCTTAGACCTGGTAATTTTTATCTACCACACCTTGCCCTTTTTGCCCTGGTAGCTATAGTTTTAATCAATATCTGTGAGTGTGCTTCTTTTTTGTCATTGTTATATGTTTTAGATTCCACATATAAATAGTATCTGTAGCAAATATAATTTGCTACATTTTTTAGATTTCATATATAAATGATATCACACAGTATTTGTCTTTCTCTGACTTATTTCATTTAACATAATGCCCTACAAGTTCATCTATGTTGGTGCAAATGGTAAATTGTTTTAATGGCTAATATTCCATTATATGTATATATGTATGTATATGCACATACTACATCTCATATATTTTATAAATTTATTTATATGGATAAATTATATTTCTATAAATATGTAAATATTTTAAATACGTATTTTCTATATGTATGCTTAGTTGCTCATTCATGTCTGATTCTTTGCAACCCCATGGACTGTAGGCCCCCAGATTCCTCTGTCATTGGCATTCTGCTGGCAAGAATGCTAGCGTGGGTTGCCATGCCTTCCTCCAGGTGATCTTGCCAACCCAGGGATTGAGCCCAGGCCTCTGCACTGCAGTGGATTCTTTACTGTCTGAGGCACCAGGGAAGCCCATTATATGTGTATATACATATATATATATATATATATATATAATATCTTCCTTATCCATTTATCTGTTGATGGACACTTAAGTTGCTTCCATACCTTGGCTATTGTAAATAAGACTTCTCTGAACACTGGGGTGCATGTTTCAGTTTGAGTTAGTGCTTTTATTTTTTTTATTTTTTCATATATATATATATACTCACTTGTGGAATTTTGGGTTATGGAAGTAACAGGGATGATAAAATACCATTTATAAATAAGAAGTTTTAATTAGGTATGTTTTTCTCCAAATGATTTCTTTATTTTTTTATTTTTTTCAATTATTTTTATTAGTTGGAGGCTAATTACTTCACAACATTTCAGTGGGTTTTGTCATACATTGACATGAATCAGTCATGGATTTAGATGTGTTCCCCATCCCGATCCCCCCTCCCACCTCCCTCTCCACCCGATTCCTCTGGGTCCTCCCAGTGCACCAGGCCCGAGCACTTGTCTCATGCATCCCACCTGGGCTGGTGATCTGTTTCACTATAGATAGTGTACATGCTGTTCTTTCAAAACATCCCACCCTTGCCTTCTCCCACAGAGTCCAAAAGTCTGTTCTGTACATCTTTGTCTCTTTTTCTGTTTTGCATATAGGGTTATCATTACCATCTTTCTAAATTCCATATATATGTGTTAGTATGCTGTAATGATCTTTATCTTTCTGGCTTACTTCACTCTGTATAATGGGCTCCAGTTTCATCCATCTCATTAGAACTGATTCAAATGAATTCTTTTTAATGGCTGAGTAATATTCCATGGTGTATATGTACCACAGCTTCCTTATCCATTCATCTGCGGATGGGCATCTAGGTTGCTTCCATGTCCTGGCTATTATAAACAGTGCTGCGATGAACATTGGGGTGCACATGTCTCTTTCAGATCTGGTTTCCTCGGTGTGTATGCCCAGAAGTGGGATTGCTGGGTCATATGGCAGTTCTATTTCCAGTTTTTTAAGAAATCTCCACACTGTTTTCCATAGTGGCTATACTAGTTTGCATTCCCACCAACAGTGTAAGAGGGTTCCCTTTTCTCCACACCCTCTCCAGCATTTATTGCTTGTAGACTTTTGGATAGCAGTCATCCTGACTGGCGTGTAATGGTACCTCATTGTGGTTTTGATTTGCATTTCTCTAATAATGAGTGATGTTGAGCATCTTTTCATGTGTTTGTTAGCAATCTGTAATATCCAAATGATTTCTGAGGAAAAAAAATGGAAATCTGGAATAAGTGATGGTAGAACATAAGAAAACAAAATAAGCGGTGAAGACATGATTTAAACAATTAAACCATGACTCAGGTGAATATTAAGCAAAGTGTGTGAATGTAAAGGACCTAAGGTATGTCTTGTCAGAGACCAAACATCATCTCTAATTAAATGAAAGTTAAGAAAATCTGCAGAAGGAAAATAGTTGAAGTCCAGTCAGTCAGCAGAAAACCCTCAAAAATAGCATAGAAACATTATATTTCAGATGTTAATAATATATTTAATAATGAATATGGGATAGGATCTTACTGTTTTATAAACAGGAGACTTATGTACTGATTTTTGTACTATGTACAGAGCAGAGAATACAGATTAGATTTGTAGGTTTCAACATACCGCAAAATAACCATATAAAACAACCTCTGGGACAGTGTTAAAGATGACATTTGGTTAAAAGCATAACAAATGAAAGCAGACAAATTCAACATTGCTTAAAGTATTAACACCACAAATAACCATTTATTACATGTGATTCATTCTTAAATTACCATTGTTCTCTATATCCTTGGCTTTTCTTATCAAGTTGATCTACCTATTCCCAACATAATAAATTGAAAATTAAACTATAGGACAATTAGGCATGGGTTTTTTTTTTTTTCAAAATTAAATAAAAAACTCCTTTTACCACCACTATAGCCTTATAGGAATATCTCATATTGTTAGACTTATTGGCAGAGGTTTAGTGGTTTGTTAATCAGAAGTTACTATACCTGTTTTTGCAAAATAATGAAAATCATTCCATTAGATCTCATAAAAAGATCATACAACTAATTTCATAGGTTTATTTATTACACAACAGTACATGAGGTCATAGCTAATATAACCAAATATTCATCACAAAGAAGTTAAGTTGTCCTTCTACTGATCCTTTTGCTATCCCTTCAGAACAGAAACTGTATTTGTCGACTGCCATCCTAGTGGGCAACTGATTCTAAGGGAATTTGCCTAAGCATTAATAATTTGCTTCTATATTTAATTCCTTCTGAAATCCCAAATTGTTTTATTGAGTGAGTTTGATTTGCTAATTCCTTTTAATGTAGAAGTGGCCATAATTAACTGAAAACAGCATTAGACTGAAAACTAACAATTCATAGATAAATAGTGTACTAAATGGCTAATCAGAGTGACACATAAGGAGAGACCTTTGGACTCGGATACTAAGCAAAATATGGTGCAAATATAGCATGTGTCCGTTGGACTTGGAATTGCTGAAAGGTTTTACTCAAATAACTTCTTACACATTTGCCATTAAAATTCCAAAATTGATGTTATGATGTCTATATGAAGTATATGGATAGGAATAAAGTATTTATCACAGTTTATGGGGCAATAGGTTAAAATTTTGAGAACTTTGATAATAATTTAGAAAATGATAAAATCATGTTTTAAATTACCATATATTTTGTTATTATAACAAGACAATGCTTTTTCTCATTTAAGAAAACTCATTTAGAAACTATTTTATGTTTCATTTATTTCATTATATTTTTAAGTGATAAATAAGAATAGATTTCTGAATATTTTAATTTCTTAGTATGGCTTTTTCTTTCCTACATGATAAATGTATCCTAAATGCCTAGTCTTTTGATCTCTTCAGAAACTTTAATTCCAACCCCTTTAAACTGATCTTTAGTGCTTATCCTAACATATTTTAGAGTCACGGTAATTATAGTACTTACTTACATGTGAATTTCATTAACCACCCATGAGTCCTGGGATTTTCTCACTATCGTATAATGACATTTTCTTAGTTTCTTATTTGTAGACCAGATCCAGACTGGCCACTGCAGAAATGTAGTAGAGAATTGCTTTCTTATTTATTGGAATGTTATAAAAGATTTAGATGTAAATGTGAAGAGGGGTTTTAGGTCATAAATGGTACTTTATTTTGATAACCCAGCTTCAATCTTTTCTAATAAAGCATCTAATGAAATAAAGCAATATAATTCATCAAATACATATTGAATTTCTAGAACTTTCAAGATGCTGTGTTTATACTTTATGAAGATAAATAGGCATGGTTCTTCCATCAAGAGGCTTGAAGTCCAATGGGAGGATGAGGTATTGTACAGGAAGAGCTATAAAAAAAAGCCTTTTTTTATTTTATAAAATTCACAAGTTGAAAAGATTATGGAAGGTACATATATGAGGCACATTTGAGCTTAGATAGAGTTTGCCACTTTATGGCCAGCAAGATTTAGACAGGTAGAAAGAGAAAAACAGTGTAGGAAGAACAAGGACATAGTTGAAAGCTTGAAGCTTTTCTGAGAGCAGTGGGTTGGTTCAAACCCTCCAAGAGAAGGAGCCAAGGTAGAAAAAGATCTACAGATCTACAATAGATTTGTTGAAGGGTAAAGGGAAGGGAGGGCTTTCCAGGTAGTGTTAGAGGTAAAGAACCCACCTGCCAGTGCAGGAGACATGAGACTCAGGTTCGATCCCCGGGTCACGAAGATTCCATGGAGGAGGAAATGGCAACCCATTCCAGCGCTCTTGCCTGAAGAATCCGTGGAGAGAGGAGCCTGTCAGGATACAGTACGTAGGGTCGCAAAGAGTCGAATATGACTGAAACGACTTAGCATGTATGCAAAGGGGACGGAACTGGAAAAGGCAGGAAGAGCCTGAGGCCAGCACAGGTCTCAAACTTGTGAAAAAAGAGGTAGGGGAGGATTAGAGAGAAGAGGCTTAGGGAATGGTGCAGGTCTGAGGAAAAATTTGGCCATGTTGATGGTTCCAATAGGAGCCAAGGTACCAACTCTAGTTTCCCTGGCATTCTTAGACTTTGGTGGAAAGCAATTTGGGAATGTGGCTTCAGGATTTATGCATGGGCACTGAAAGCTCTGCCCAATTATGGCTCCTGAAAAGTGTTTAAAGGAGATGCACACTGATAGCATTGTCTATTGATATCACAACCATCTGCAGGTAATTCAAGTAGCTTCATTGGCTGGAACATATACTATAAGGCAGGGACGGAGTGGAGACTTCATTATGAGGGGCCTGAAATGTCAATTTAGAACGTGTACTTTATCTAATAAAACACACTGCAAAGTTTTGAAGAATCATTTAGAAAGAATTAACATTTGGAACTATATCTAAATTAATGAACATATGACAGATTTTTTAAAGGGGGGAAAGTGGCTAGACTAACTTATTATCTACTGTACTAATTCAATTGGGAAAAAATGCACCCTAAATGTTGGCTGATTCATGTTGAGGTTTGACAGAAAATAGCAAAATTCTGTAAAGCAATTCAGTTCAGTTCAGTTCAGTTCAGTCACTCAGTCATGTCTAACTCTTTGCGACCCCATGGGCTGCAGCACGCCAGGCCGCCCTGTCCATCGCCAGCTCCCAGAGTTTACTCAAACTCATGTTCATTGCATCGGTGATGCCATCCAACCATCTTATTCTGTGTCGTCCCCTTCTCCTCCTGCCTTCACTCTTTCCCAGCATCAGGGTCTTTTCAAATGTCAGCTCTCCTCATCAGGTGGACAAAGAATTGGAGTTTCAGCTTCAGTCAGAACTTCCAATGAATTTCAGGTTGATCTCCTTTAGGATGGACCGACTGGATCTCCTTGCAGTCCAAGGCACTCTCAAGAGTCTTCTCCAACACCACAGTTCAAAAGCATCAGTTATTCGGTGCTCAGCTTTTTTCCCAGCTTTCTTTATAGTCCAACTTTCACATCCATACATGACTACTAGAAAAACCATAGCTTTGACTAGATGGACCATTGTTGGCAAAGTAATGTCTCTGCTTTTTAATATGCTGTCTAGGTTGGTCATAGCTTTTCTTCCAAGGAGTAAGCGTCTTTTAATTTCATGACTGCAGTCACCATCTGCAGTGATTTTGGAGCCCTCCCCCCGTGCAAAAAAAATAATAAGATCTCTCACTGTTTACACTGTTTACCCATCTATTTGCCATGAAGTGATGGGACCAGATGCCATGACCTTAGTTTTCTGAATGTTGAGCTTTAAGCCAACTTTTTCACTCTCCTCTTTCACTTTCATCAAGAGGCTCTTTAGTTCTTCTTCACTTTCTGCCATAAGGATGCTGTCATCTGCATAACTGAGGTTATTGATATTTCTCCCAGAAATCTTGATTCCACCTTGTGCTTCCTCCAGCCCAGCATATCTATGATGTACTCTGCATATAAGTTAAATAAGCAGGGTGACAATATACGGCCTTGAAGTATTTCTTTCCCTATTTGGAACCAGTCTGCTGTTCCATGTCCAGTTCTAACTGTTTCTTCCTGACCTGTGTACAGATTTCTCAAGAGGCAAGTCAGGTGGTCTGGTATTCCCATCTTTTCTAGAGTTTGTTGAGGTTCACACAGTCAAAGGCTTTGGCATATTCAATAAAGCAGAAGTAGATATTTTTCTGGAACTCTTTTGTTTTTTTGATGATCCAAGAGATGTTGGCAATGTGATCTCTGCTTCCTCTATCTTTTCTAAATCTAGCTCGTATATCTGAAGTTCACGGTTCATGTACTGTTGAAGCCTGGCTTGGAAAGTTTTCAGCATTACTTTGCTAGCATGTGAGATGAGTGCAGTTGTTTGATAGTTTGACCATTCTTTGGCATTGCCTTTCTTTGGAATTGGAATGAAAACTGACCTTTTCCAGTCCTGTGGCCACTGCTGAGTTTTCCAAATTTGCTGGCATATTGAGTGCAGCACTTTCACAGCATCATCTTGTAGGATTTGAACTACCACAGCTGGAATTCTATCACCTCCACTAGCTTTGCTCATAGTGATGCTTCCTAAGGCCCACTTGATTTCAGAATGTCTGGCTCTTCATGATGTTCTTTTTTGTATTGTTCTTCTCTGTATTCTTGCCACCTCTTCTTAATATCTTCTGCTTCTGTTAGGTCCCTACCATTTTTGTCCTTTATTGTGCCCATCTTTGCATGAAATGTTCCCTTGGCATCTCTAATTTTCTTGAAGAGAGCTCTAGTCTTTCCCATTCTATTGTTTCCCTCTATTTCGTTGCACTGATCAATAAGGAAGGCTTTCTTATCTCTCCTTGCTATTCTTTGAAAGTCTGCATTCAAATGGGTATATTTTTCCTTTTCTCCCTTGCCGTTTGCTTCTCTTTTTTCTCAGCTGTTTGTAAGGCCTCCTCAGGCAACCATTTTGTCTTTTTGCATATTTCCTCCCCCCTTGGGGATGGTCTTGATCCCTGCCTCCTGTACAGTTTCATGAACCTCCATCCATAGTTCATCAGGCACTCTGTCTATCAGATCTAATCCCCTGAATCTATTTGTTACTTCCACTGTATAATTGTAAGGGATTTGATTTAGGTCATACCTGAATGGTCTAGTGGTTTTCCCTACTTTCCTCAATCTAAGTGTGAGTTTGGCAATAAGGAGTTCATACTCTGTGCCACAGTCAGCTCCCAGTCTTGTTTTTGCTGACTGTATAGAGTTTCTCCATCTTTGGCTGCAAAGAGTATACTCAGTCTGATTTCGATGTTGACCATCTGGTTATGTCCATGTGTAGTGTCTTCTCTCATGTTGTTGGAAGAGGGTGATTGCTATGACCAGTGTGTTCCCTTGGCAAACTCTATTAGCCTTTGCCCTGCTTCATTCTTTACTCCAAGGCCAACTTTGCCTGTTACTCCAGGTATTTCTTGACTCCCTACTTTTGCATTTCAGTCCCCTATAATGAAGATACCATCTTTTTTGGGTGTTAATTCTAGATGGCCTTGTAGGTCTTCATAGAACCATTCAACTTCAGTTTCTTCAGCATTACTGTTTGGGGCATAGACTTGGGTACTATGATACTGAATGGTTTGCCTTGGAAACAAACAGAGATCATTCTGTCATTTTTGAGATTGCATCCAAGTACTGCATTTTGGACTCTTTTTTTGACAATGATGGCTAGTCCATTTCTTCTAAGGGATTCCTGCCCACAGTAGTATATATAATGGTCACCTGAATTAAATTCACCCATTCCTGTCCATTTTAGTTCATTCATTCCTAAAATGTTGATGTACATTCTTGCCATCTCCTGTTTGACCACTTCCAAATTTGCCTTGATTCATGAACCTAACATTCCAGTCTCCTATGCAGTATTGTTCTTTATAGCATTGGACTTCACTTCCATCACCAGTCACATCCACAGCTGGGTGTTTTTTTTTTTTGGCTTTGGCTTTGGCTCCGTCTCTTAGTTCTTTCTGGAGTTCTTTCTCCACTGATCTCCAGTAGCATATTGGGCATCTACCGACCTGGGGAGTTCAGCTTTCAGTTTCCTACATTTTTGCATTTTCATACTGTTCATGGGTTTTCATACTGTTCATGCTATTCATGTAAACAAATTATCCTTCAATAAAAAATTAATATAATTAAAAAATTAATAACTTTGATTGAACTACAATGACAGGGAAATATGTTGACAAAAGGATCAAAGGCTGGGGAAGAGAGAACAAGTAGGATGCAAGTAGAATGGGAAAGAAGAGAAATGATTCTAAATTTAATTTAAATCTAGATTTCACAAAGAATGTTAATGTCATCCATTCATTTAGCCATTCAAAAATATTTAATGAGCATCTACTATGTGCCAAACACTATTTTAGAGAATACATCAGAGAAGAAAAAAGAGAAAAATTCCTTTTAAAATGGAATTTACATTTGATTGGATAAGACTGAAAAAAAAGTAAGAGTTTTATCAAGCAGTGCTAAGTGTTAGAAGAGAAATTAGGTGGAAAGTGCAGAAGAAATGAGAGGAACCAGGGATGTGAAGAGATTAATTGTTCTTTTAAAAAAAATATGATCAGGGACAACTCATCAAAAAGATATTTGGAAGTCATCTGTATGTCTTCTTTGGAGAAATGTCTGTTTAGGTTTTTTCCTACTTTTTGATTGGGTTGTTTGTTTTTCTGGTATTGAGTTTTATGAGCTGTTTGTATATTTTAGAAATTAATCCTTTGTCAATTGTTTCATTTGTTATTATTTTCTCCCATTATGAGGGTTGTCTTTTCACCTTGCTTATAGTTTCCTTTGCTGTGCAAAAGCTTTTAAGTTTAATCAGATCTCACTGTTTACTTTTGTTTTTATTTCCATTACTCTAGGAGGTGGGTCATAGAGAATCTTGCATTAATTTACGTCATCAAGTGTTCTGCCTATGTTTTCCTCTAAGTTTTACAGTGAAAATATGCTCAGCATCACTGATTATTAAAGAAATGAAACTCAAAATTACAATGAGATATTACTTCACACCAGTCAGAATGGCCCTCATCAAAAAGTCTACAAACAATAAACACTGGTGAGGATGTGGAGAAAGGGAATACTCTTGCACTGTTGGTGGGAATGTAAATTGATACAGCCACTATGGAAGACGGTATGGAGATTCCTTAAAAAACTAGGAATAAAAGCAATGTATGACCCAGCAATCTCACTCCTAGGTATATACCCTGAGCAAACCCAAATTAAAAAAGACTCATGTATCCCATTGTTCATTGCAGCACTATTTACAATAGCTAGAACATGGAAGCAACCTAGATGTCCATCGACAGATGAATGGATAAAGAAATTGTGGTATATATACACAATGGAATATTATTCAGCCATAAAAAGGAACACATTTGAGTCAGTACTAAATGAGGTGGATAAATCTAGAGCCTATTATACAGAGTGAAGTGAGTCAGAAAGAGAAAAATAAATTTTGTATACTAACACATATATACGGAATCCAGAAAAATGGTACTGAAGAATTTATTTGCAAGGCAGCAATGGAGAAACAGATATAGAGAATAGACTTATGGACATGGGGAGAGGGGAGGAGAGGGGGAGATGTATGGAGAGAGTAACATGGAAACTTACATTACCATGTGTAAAATAGATAGCCAATGGAAATTTGCTGTCTGGCTCAGGAAACTCAAACAGGAGCTCTGTATCAACCTAGAGGGGTGGGATGGGGAGGGAGATGGGAGGGAGGTTCAAAAGTGAGGGGATGCACGTACCTATGGCTGATTCATGTTGAGGTTTGATAGAAAACAACACATTTCTATAAAGAAATTATCCTTCAATTTAAAAATAAATCAATTAAAAAAAAAAAGACATTTGGAAAAAATAACCATGCAGAAATACCATAGGAAGCAGGCAAATGGGACCTGAAATAGAGTTGAAGGACAGAGGAAAAGCAATGAGGGAAAAGCAAGACCTGAAGTAAGTGTGTTCCCAACATTTTCACTAAACAGCATGGGACCAAGGAGACTGGAGAAAAGGAGGGAAAGTGGAGGAAAGTGGCCAGAAGCATGGCCAAGGATTAATCAGTGATGATGAGTAGGGGGTGCAGGCACTTATCTTTTTGGACATTGCATAAAATTAAAGGTCACTGATATTTTGAACAGAGAAGTGACATGATTTCACACTGATCTTCATTCTGCCCTCTCTTTTGCGAATAGGCTGTAGGAGAACAAATTCAGAAATAGAAAAACTTCATATGAGCATTTTGCTGTAACAGGTGAGAGAAGTTAGCAACAAACATGGTGGGAAGAATTCAGACTCTGGATAATAATCAGGCATAATTAAATCCTGCTACCTGCCGTGACTATGCATATTTACTTCTTGAAGTTGGAAGCAATGGTAATAAACATATGTCCTCTGTGATTTTGAATAGGAAAATTCAGCTCTATGTCATGCCTGTGTTGAGTGTAACTGGCAGACTGTTTTGAATAAGATTTACTATCATTTCTCATCCTGTAATCTCCAGAAAAACAGTTTTATTTCACAAAGTTGTAGGATCACTTTTATTAATAGTTTCATACAAACTAAAGCAGACTTTGCAGATGCTGATTCATCCTACAAAAACAGTTTGTCTTCCTCAAAGTTTAACTCTTGGTTTAAATATCCTCCCTCTCTCTATTTAAAAAAATAATTTGCTTATTTTAATTGGAGGGTAATCACTCTACAATATTGTGGTGATTTTTGCCGTACTTTCTTTTATCTGCTATGGCACCTATGCATTATAGTGTTTGCTGATTAAAACATCTGTCTTCCTCTTAGCCAATAGCCCTTTCCATGGAATGAAATTTCTCCTGCTACTTCATTATACAGCTATTTGATAAACCAAATAATGATGAATGTTTCTAGTCATATTGAAAAGGTACAGTGTCTCACAAACATATGAAACACCATCATTTTCACAAACTCAGATGCCTGTTATCCTAAATCTTTTCATATGAACTCTCTCTTCAGTGGAAGGTTTGCATTTATCTCTGTTTATTAAAGATCTGTAGCTGAAATAATTCAGGTAAGGCACTTAGATCTGCATATGGCACAAGAAAGTTCTCCCTCCCCCCACTGGTCTGTCATAATGACTATATTCATTATACTCGCCTTTTTTAGAATGGTTGAAAGAATAGATGTTGTAAGTGGAGTACTTTAGACAATCAACATTTATTTCTTTGAATGTATTTTTTCTTTAAATGTTTATTTTAATTCAGATTCAACCTTCTTACTGTGAAAATCATTCATATTACTGTTGTGCCAATATTTTTGTCAATTCTTTCCAAATTCTTTCACTCTCTAAATTTATAGAATTGCATGATGGTACTAGATAGTACTCCACTAAGTAGAGTAGGATTTTCCAACAGTTTTCACATATTATGATACATAGTTATTTCTATCTACTATTACTTATAGTGGTAATAGTATTGCTATTCACTTGTTACTTTCTTAATAAATAAAAAGCACATTTGAACAATTATAACTAGAGTATTCAAATAGAAAAGACAAATGGATATTGTTGAAAAGATTTTTAAATCTAAAGCAGAGAATATATCAGACTATATATAAAAGTAAAGAGGAAAGAGCACAGAAATAAATATATAGAGATGATGAGTGAGTGGAGTACATTAAGAAGGTGTGATGGAATTTTAACTAGATGTGAAAATAGATGGAACTAGGTTATGAAACTGTGAAAAACACCTGCCATAACGAAGACAGCATTACTGAAGCCCCTGTCCCTCTGGAAGAAGGCATCATAGTACAGACAAGCTAGAGCTAGAGATGGCAAAGCAGGTATAAGAAAGCTTCCTAGGTCCTCCACCCTCCTCCCTTATGAGATCCAGCTTTTAAAAATCCAGTTTTTCCTTTAAAACAATTAGTTGAATTAACTCCAATGTTATACTACATAAGACAAGTAGGAATTTAAAAGTAGGAAGGGTCTAAAAAGGAATGCCCTAGAATCCTCTTCTACCTTGCCCATTGAGCATGAATTAAAACTACATCTGTCAAAGTATTTTTCACTTCATGTTTATGTAGAATCAAAATATTCCCAATTCCTTTCCTCTTCTATCTTTCCCTCTTTCATAACTGACTTCAATAACCTTCCTCTTTATGCACCCACAAGAAAACAACAGCCATGTTCCCCAAAGAAAAACAAATGTACTAAATTGACTGAGAATTTTTCAGCAAAATGAACTCCTTCAAAAAAGATAGCTAAAACTAGAAAATGATACATGTGGGTGGATTATACTCCTTGGTGTCCTGAAATACTTTAATCATTTGGAGATCTGCTTCTGAGCATTTTATTTGAAACAAGAAGTTGCATTGTGTTTTTCTTGTCTATATCACACTAATACACTAAGGTATTGCAAATGGGCATGCACCTGACAACTGATTCATTCCCCATTGGGAAAATGCATGGCACCTAAAAATGTCTACACTAAGGACAAGCAAATCCTGGCTCCAGGTCAGATTTATAGTGTCTGATCAGGTATCAGGGGATTCTGTTCTCAAGTGTAAGAATAAACTATGTTGAGAAGCATAGTCCTCATGCAAGCATTTCCTTTTCTTTGAGTCCAAAGCAAACTTTTATATATTAATACTAATGAGGCTGCACTCTTGCTCACTTCCTTTTTATTCAGATATTATAAATCACACATTAAAGAAACATTAGACTACAGTACAACCTTCAAATTGTTTCTCATTTTTGCCTGGCTTTTACATTTTTACAGTTGAGTAGAACTATTCTATAATACCTGTCTTTGAGTTTCCTTCTCCTGGATAAACTTATAAATGTAACTACCTGCAGATACATCAGGTAATCAATATCCTCTAGGCTGGATTTGAAGATAAAACTACCTTGTATCAAATTTTACTCTGCAACATTTGCTATTACAGGGAGGTAGGGAGATAGGTGTATACACACACACACACACACACACACACACACACACACACACACATATATATATAGAGAGAGAGAATTTCATTTCCATAAAGAATATGGAGTAAGTCTTACATCAGAACTTTGCTATACTGCAACACTGGAACCCAGAAGTTAAAGTCTAAAGTTTCCCACCAGAAATTAAGAGCATAAAGCAACTCAATAAATGAATTATATTAGAAGTCCTTCATTTTTGTGGAAATGAAAAAAATAGTTCTATATTTAAAACCAGAGTGTTTCATGTATTATACAATATGTATGTCTGTGTACTCAGTTTCTCAGTCATGTCCAGCTCTGTGACCCCACAGACTGTAGACCTCCAGGCTCCTCTGTCCATGGGATTTCCCAGGCAAGAATGTGGAGGGGGTTGCTACTTCCTTCTCCAGGGGATCTTCCTGTCCCAGGGATAGAACCCACATCTCCTGCTTGGCAGGCAGATTCTTTACCACTGAGCCACTTGGGAAGATTTAACGGCATATTAATCCACTAGCCATCAAAAAAGTTTCCAATTGTGTCCGATAATTTTCATGCTTTTTTCTTGTTGTTTATAATATGTAGTCCCATGATTTTCTGCAACATGTCTTGTCTTTCTTCCTAATTTGTAAACCCCTTGTTTACAAATAAGGTCATAAGGAAAATTTTCATCAACTATATCATAATCTCTAGTGGAATAAAATGACACGTTTAGTTCTTCGCAATTTCCTGCAGTTAAATTAATTGAATATATACATTTCTGTAATAGCAAATTTTAAGTCATTGATGGCATGAACCAAAAGTAACTTTTATTGATATATGCCTTGATATTTACTGTCAGATCATATGACTCAATATTCATCTGGTAAAAAATATACACACACACACACATACACACACACACACACACACACACACACACACACACACACACACACACACACATATATATATATATATCTTTGACAAACTATTTGCCAAAATTTAATTTGTCAACTTTAAACAATCTAACATATGATCATGTGAGTACGCTCTGTGATCATCACTTACCATTGGAGTTTGGAACCCTATGCTGCTTGGTATATGCAGTTTCATCATAATATTATTCAAGATTTACTATAGTTGAGGACGCCAATAGGAATACCTCCTTGGATAATTATCTAGACTTTATTCTGGGGCAGGCTTTCTCAAATTGTGAATCCAGATGACTGAAATAAGAATGAAATTGGTTACTTTATAAAAATTGAAATCCTCAGGCCCCACCCCAGATCATTTGGGCACAGATATCCACAAATTTGCAATGTTAACAAGCCCCTTGTGTGATTACTCAATGTCTAAAGCCTAAAATCCCTGCTGTATGACCGGAATTTCAGAGACTCATACGGGCACCTGTAAATGTGCTTGTGTAGAACCAAATCACTTTCTTCAAAAAACTTGCTATTCATTTTTGCATGTGGTCAAACATTATTTTAATTTTTTGTTTGGATGAAAAAAAATTAAAACAAAGAAAATCATCTTGTATACAGTCAGCACTTAACAGATATTTCTAATGCAATACAAATCCTGAGATTGATGTTAAATTTTAATGTACATTGTTTAATATTACAACCAGAACATATTCTCTTTTGTGTTCTGTTATATAATTTCAGAATATTTCTTTTTCAATTTATTTTTATTCAGTTCAGTTCAGTCACTTAGCCGTGTTCAACTCTTTGCAACCCCATGAATTGCAGCACACCAGGCCTCCCTGTCCGTCACCAACTCCTGGAGTCTACCCAAACCCATGCCCATTGAGTCGGTGATGCCATCCAGCCATCTCATCCTCTGTCGTCCCCTTCTCCTCCTGCCCCCAAGCCCTCCCACCATCAGGGTCTTTTCCAATGAATCAACTCTTCATATGAGGTGGCCAAAGTACTGGAGTTTCAGCTTCAACGTCAGTCCTTCCAATGAAAACCCAGGACTGATCTCCTTTAGGATGGACTGGTTGGATCTCCTTGCAGTCCAAGGGACTTTCAAGAGTCTTCTCCAACACCATAGTTCAAAAGCACCAATTTTTGGGCGCTCAGCTTTCTTCACAGTTCAACTCTCACATCCATACGTGACCACTGGAAAACCATAGCCTTAACCAGACAGACCCTTGTTGGCAAAACAATGTCTCTGCTTTTTAATACACTCTCTAGTTTGGTCATAGCTTTTCTTCCAAGGAGTAAGCATCTTTTAATTTCATGACTGCAGTCACCATCTGCAGTGATTTTGGAGCTCAAAAAAATAAAGTCTGATACTGCTTTCACTGTCTCCCCATCTATTTCCCATGAGGTGATGGGACCAGATGCCATGATCTTAGTTTTTTGAATGTTAAGCTTTAAGCCAACTTTTTCACTCTCCTCTTTCACTTTCATCAAGAAAAATCATTATTTTTATTAGTTGGAGGCTAATTACTTTACACTATTGTAGTGGTTTTTGCCATACACTGATATGAATCAGCCACAGATTTACATGTGTTCCCCATCCTGAACCCCCCTCCCCCCCACCTCCCTATATTTACCGTAGCACCACTGCTAGTTTTCTGAAATAAGTTACATATGAAATTTCCTCCCTGCCCCTTGGATTACAACATGTAGAACCTTAACCTCCACTGTCCATAAGACATGCTTGATACCTCCCATGAACACACAGAAGCATACAACAGGTCACTCCAAATTTTAGATGAGAGGTATCTCTCAACAATCTGAAATGAGTCTTAAGTGAAGTATGTAGCTTTTACTAGGTAACCAATTTCATCATTAATATTGTGACTGGCATATTTACTAAGATTTATGGGCTAACAGGATATTGAATCATATGTTTTTTAAGCATTTTCATACTATTGGATAGTTTGTCTTAATTTTTTCTTGCTATATACTTAGTAAATTTGTGCTTTATTTTTTAGAAAAGCTTCTTAAAAGGTTGCTAAAGGTCACTTAGTTATCAGGTTGGTATAAAAGCAATATGACTTTGGAATGTGAATTTTAAATCACTATAACTAGGCTCAAGCACATCTTTATTAATCAAAGTAGGAACAATTACAATCAACATATTTTTGCCAATGAGAAATAAGTTTACTTATTCCTAGTGTAAAGATCCATGCTTCAGGATTGAAAGAACTCTTGTAAAGCATCTGCTGGTTTTGGAAGCATCCTGCAAAAAGTTGTTGAGATGCCTGAAGAAGTGGTAGTCTGTTGGTGGGTGGTCTGGTAAAATCACCCAGATGAGGCAACTAAAATCACTCAGATGAGGCAAAACTTTGTAAACATATTTGTTTAACTTTTGAAGTGTTGGTTGTGCAACCTATGGTTGAGCATTGTTGTGGAGAAGAATTGGGCCCTTTCTGTTGACCAATTCTGGCTGCAGGCATTGCAGTTTTCAGTATGTATTATCACTTTGCAGAGCATACTTCACAGATGTAATGGTTTCACCAGGATTCAGAAGCTGTAGTGGATCAGATCAGCAGCAGACCACCAAACAGTGACCATGATTTTTTTTTTTTTTTTTTTTTTGGTGCAAGATTGGCTTTGGGAAGTGTTTTGGAACTTCTCGGTCCAACCACTGAGCTGGTCATTGTCAGTTGTATAAAATCCACTTTTCATCACATATCATAATCCAATTGAGAAATGGTTTGTTGTTATTGCATAGAAGAAGAAATGATGTCATTTCAAAATAATTTTCTGATTTGCAGTCAGGTCATGTTGTTCAGTTGCTCAGTCACCTCCAATTCTTTGTGACCTCATGGACTGCAGCACTCCAGGCTTCCCTGTCCTTCACTATCTCCCAGAGTTTGATCAAATTCATGTCCATAGAGACAATGATGCCATCCAACCATCTCATCCTCTGTTGCCCCCTTCTCCTCCTGCCTTCAGGTCTTCCCAGCAACAGAGACTTTTCTAGTGAGTCAACTCTTTGTATCAGGTGGCCAAACTATTGGAGCTTCAGCATCAGGCCTTCCAATGAGCATTTAGGGCTGATTTCCTTTAGGATTGACCGATTTGATCTCCTTGCAGTCTAAGGGACTCTCAAGAGTCTTCTCAAACACCACAATTCAAAAGTATCAATTCTGTGCTCAGCCTTCTTTATGGTCCAGCTTTCACATTCATACATGACTACTGGAAAGCATAGCTTTGACAAGACGGACTTTTGTCAACAATTGATGTCTCTGCTTTTTAATACAGTCTAGCTTTGTCACAACTTCTCTTTCAAGGAGCGAGTATCTTTTAATTTCATGGCTGCAATCACTGCCTGTAGTTATTTGAGAGAAAAAAATTTCCCCATATATTTGCCATGAAGTGATGGGACTGGATGCCATAATCTTTGTTTTTTGAATGTTAGGTTTTAAGCCAACTTTTCCACTCTCCTCTTTCACTTCCATCAAGAGGCTCTTTAGTTCCTCTTTGCTTTCTGTCATAAGGGTGGTATCATGCATATCTGAGGTTATTGATATTTTTCCCAGGAATATTGATTCCAGCTTGTGCTTCATCCATCCCAGCATTTCTCATGATGTACTCTGCATATAAGTTAAATAAGCAGGGTAACAATATACAGCCTTGACATACGCCCTTCCCAGTTTGGAACCAGTTTGTTGTTCTAGGTCCAGTTCTAACTGTTGCATCTTGATCTGCATATGGGTTTCTCAGGAGGCAGGTAAACTGGCCTGGTATTTCCATCTGTTGTTTCATAGAGTAAAAGAAGATGACACTTCAAAATGATTTTTTATTTGATTTGTGGTCGGTTCATGAGGCACCGACTTAATGAGCTTTTTCACCTTTCCAATTTTCTTCAAATGCTGAATGACTGTAGAATGGTCAATGCTGAGTTCTTCTGCAACTTTTTGTGTAGTTATAAGAGGATCAGCTTTGATGATATTCTCAATTGACCACTGACAGCCACTGTTCTCATCTTCAAGGCTCTTCTCCCCCTTGCAAATCTTCTTAAACTACCATAGCACTGTATGTTTGTTATCAGTTCCTGGGTCAAATGCATTACTGATGTTGTGAGTTGTCTCTGTTGTGAGTTGCTTTATAACTCATTTTGGATGTGAATAAAAACATCCCTCAAATTTGCTTTTGTCTAACATCATTTCTATAGTCTAGAATAAATATTAATATAAAATAAACAGCAAATAATAAGTCATTAGCCAAAAAAATAAATAAAGAAATAAATGCCCATTAAAATGACCACATTTACTTAAAAATTATTCCAATACCAAATGGCAAAGTTCAAAAATGCAGAACTACAATTATTTTTGCACCAACCTAATATAGAACAAAAATATATGCTCAGATTTAGAGAATTAACTTATGGTTATCAGTGGGGAAAGGTGGATGGGAGGGATAGACTGGGAGTTTGGGAATGACATGTAAAAAAGCAAAAGAGCTTTATCAATTAAAACAAAATAAAAAATAAAAAAGAATGGCTAAACAACAAAGTCCCACTGTATCGTATAGGGCCTGGAGAAGGAAATGGCAACCCACTCCAGTATTCTTGCCTGGAGAATCCTATGGACAGAGGAGCCTGATGGGCTACAGTCCATGGGGTTGCACAGAGTTGACCATGACTGAAGCAACTTAGCACATGCATGGTATAGGGAACTATGTTCAACATCCAGTAATAAAGCAAAATGAGAAAGAATATAAAAAATATATATACATATATATATGTTATGTGTAACTAAATCACTTTGCTGTAGACCAGAAACTAATACAATATTGTAAATCAATACTACTTCAATAAAAAATAAATTTTAAAGTAAGATTCCTAGATAAAAGATTATAATGATTTCAGATTTGATAGATACTGCCTAATTTTTCTTCATCCCTACCAAGGTTTTGCCAGACCATAAATGACCAGCTTTAAATAAAAAAAAAAAAAAAAAAAATTCCAGTCTAAGAGTCAAACATTATATTATACAGTGATATCTATTATCTATTGGCTTTTTTTTTTAATATTAGAGGGTTAACTTTTAATATTAGTTTCTTTTGCTATTTGGAAGGCAGTCATTCATTGTTTAAAAATATCACTGCCAGTGATTAGCCAGGAAACAGAGAAATGGGATTACTAATACCCTACATCTGATCATTCTATCCTCATTAAATAATTTAGTTCTTTCTGTTTTCTCTATTATGTCCAGGATTAGTGAACTGACAGGTATAGTTGCTTTTCCTTAAAGAGAAGACTCTCTGAAGAGAGGGTGCCTTTTGTTGGGGAAGTAAGCAGGGATGGGTATGTAAATCTGACTGTTCAGATTACTGCCTCAATTTGCTAGAAGCACATTTTCTCAAAATATATGCCAGACTACCTAGAGTTTAAGAGCTTGAGAAATGTACAGACAACTGCTCCAGACCTATTGAATTAGAATCTCTGGAAAGTCAGGGTAGGAATCTACATTTTAACATTGCCCATATGCAGACTATAATTTGAACACCAATACTTTGAGTGGGAAAAAAAAATAAAGAGAACCAATTGATATGTTATCATTAGATTTTGCATTCAAGAAGTAAATTGAACAAATAATTTGAAATGCTTACTCTAGACCACAGTTTTGTTTTGTTTTTGTTTTTTGTAAAAAGGACTGTTAAGATGTATAATTTAAAGAGGAAATATACATTAAGACTGAATACACTACTTCTCAATGTCCTTTGCACAATTTAATCAGCTGCAATTGCCCTGCTTAGATAAAACTGGAAAGGCTCAACATAAAAGAGTTGTTTTGCTTGTTCTATGTAATCACTATAAACAAGCACAGCAGGTAGGTCCCTGAAACAGTTGTGAGCCTGAAAAGGAAAGGTTTAAAAATAGTAAAGACAATTTTCATACAAATGTGAGGTGTTACTTCTCACTCTTTACAGCGAATGACTGTCCATGTCTCTTTATATTCAATGTTACTGATTTTAGAAACCTCATAATACCTGTTGACATATTTAAAAAATGAACTTTTTTTCTTTTCTTACGTCTCTGAAGGTAAAATTAACTGCTTAATTCACAGCAGTTATGCTTGGCAATATTTAACATGAGGTAGAGCTTATGTCTTCCGATTGGTACTTCTAAACTTTTCTTTGTAGATGCACAGAATAAAAAATACTTCATAATGTAGTCCATAATAAGAGAAAGTAATAATATGTGGCCGTTAAAAGCCTCTGTGTGGAAGACAACTGTGTTTTATTTAAAATACATGTTTTTGTATTTATAAAGTAGTCTATCTTCTTTAATCTTCAAATAGTAGATGGAAGGGCTGACAAAAATCTGGGACCTGTGTTACCCGAAACATTCTTCAAGCACTCTGGATTACAGAAGTTCAAGAGAAGGAGGGAAGCTTAATGATCTCTGACAAAAAGAATTATTACTCTTTTACTTGATGTAACACGAATTATATATCATATTCACATGCTTAATATGTTCTGCCTATACCCTGCTCTTGATGATCCAGGGATTTTTCAGAGCAGCAGAGCAATTAGCAACACAGATTCTTTATCAATTAATCTGCTTAAATCTGCTCCCATTAGTACCCTTTATTCTTAGCCTCCATAAGGGTAAAAAGGCAACAATTTAATTAGTAGAAATTTCCTCACAGTAAACACATGTAATGGTTTCTTTACCATAAAGAACTTTTGTGGTCTGGAAAAAGCAAATGAAGAATGAAAGGGGGTAGTCTATTAAAGGGTGTGAAAAGCCCTATGAGATCAAGCTGTTCATTCTTTGCACAGACAGGGAAGTAATGGGGCCTTAAGCAGGCCTGAAACTGACCTGATCCTCCCCAAGCAGAGTATAATCATATTACCCCGTGATTTTGATTGAAGTAATTTCTTTTTGGTTAGTAGATAATTAGTTATAAAATATTTGAATATACTTTTTGAAACAATTGCAACCTGGATAGTATTTTAAATTTATATTCTGTTAGGTTATTTTCTTCACAACTGAACAGCAATGTAGAATACAAAGGTTGTTCCCCACTTTCAACTCACTTTATTTTATTTGGGGTTTTGGAAAAATTTCAGGGTTGAAAAAAGATCCTAGTACATTATATGATACTCTGTTCATATTCTTTTCGAGAGAAAGGATATTTGCAGTTATTCAAGAGATTCATTAGAAATGATTGCTAATAAAATGTTTTATGAAAATGTTAGTTAAATATATTTTATTATATGCCTTAAAAAAGTGGGCATTAAATGTGAATCAAGTGACTTTATTTAGTTTTTATTTTTAGAGAAACATTATTGTAAAAACATTTCCAACTTTAAAATGTTAAGAAACTTAAAAAATTTAAGATAGGAAATTTTATGTTGCTAAAAGATAAATTGGGTACTGGCATATTTTGCCTTGGAGTACGGACTGAAGCAGGGCAAAAGCTAATAGAGTTTTCCCAAGAGAAGGCACTGGTCATAGCAAACACCCTCTTCCAACAACACAAGAGAAGACACTACACACATAGACATCACCAGATGGTCAAAACTGAAATCAGATCGATTATGTTCTTTGCAGCCAAAGATGGAGAAACTCTATACAGTCAGCAAAAATAAGACTGGGAGCTGACTGTGGCTCAGATCATAAACTCCTTATTGCCAAATTCAGGCTTAAACTGAAGAAAGTAGGGAAAACCACTAGACCATTTAGGTATGACCTAAATCAAATCCCTTATGACTATACAGTGGAAGTGAGAAACAGATTTAAGGGACTAGATCTAATAGACAGAGAGCCTGATGAACTAACTATGGGCGGAGGTTCGCAACATTGTACAGGAGACAGGGATCAAGACCATCCCCATGGAAAAGAAATGAAAAAAGGCAAAATGGTTGTCTGAGGAGGTCTTACAAATAGCTGTGAAATGAAGAGAAGCAAAAAGCAAAGGAGAAAAGGAAAGATATTCCCATCTGAATGCAGAGTTCCAAAGAAAAGCCAGGAGAGATAAGAAAGCCTTTCCCAGCGATCAATGCAAAGAAATAGAGGAAAACAATAGAATGGGAAAGACTAGAGATCTCTTCAGGAAAATTAGAGATACCAAGGGAACATTTCATGCAAAAATGGGCTCAATAAAGGACAGAAATTATATGGACCTAACAGAAACAGAAGATATTAAGAAGAGGTGGCAAGAATACACAGAAGAACTGTACAAAAAAGATCTTCATGACCCAGATAATCACAATGGTGTGATCACTCACCTAGAGCCAGACAACCTGGAATGTGAAGTCAAGTGGGCCTTCGAAAGCATCACTACGAGCAAAGCTAATGGATGTGATGGAATTCCAGTTGAGCTATTACAAATCCTGAAAGATGATGCTATGAAAGTGCTGCACTCAATATGCCAGCAAATTTGGAAAACTCAGCAGGACTGAAAGACCACAGGACTGGAAAAGGTCAGTTTTCATTACAGTCCCAAAGAAAGGCAATCCCAAAGAATGCTTAAACTACCACACAATTGCACTCATCTCACACTCTTGTAAAGTAATACTCAAAATTCTCCAAGCCAGGCTTCAGCAATATGTGAACCAAGAACTTCCAAATGTTCAAGCTGGTTTTAGAAAAGGCAGAGGAACCAGAGATCAAATTGCCAATATCCACTGGATCATCAAAAAAGCTAGAGAGTTCCAGAAAACATCTGTTTATGCTTTATGGACTATGCCAAATCCTTCAACTGTGTGGATCATAATAAACTGTGGAAAATTCTGAAAGAGATGGGAATACCAGACCACCTGACCTGCCTCTTGAGAAACCTGTATGCAGGTCAGGAAGCAATAGTTAGAACTGGACATGGAACAACAGACTGGTTCCAATAGGAAAAGGAGTATATCAAGGCTGTATATTGTCACCCTGCTTATTTAACTTATATGCAGAGTACATCATGAGAAACGCTGGGCTGGAAGAAGCACAAGCTGGAATCAAGATTGCTGTGAGAAATCTCAATAACCTCAGATATGCAAATGACACCACCCTTATGGCAGAAAGTGAAGAGGAACGAAAGAGCCTCTTGAAGAAAGTGAAAGATGAGAGTGAAAACGTTGGCCTAAAGCTTAACATTCAGAAAACTAAGATCATGGACTCTGGTCCCATCACCTCATGGCAAATAGACGGGGAGACAGTGGAAACAGTGTCAGACTTTATTTTTGGGGGCTCCAAAATCACAGCAGATGGTGACTGCAGTCATGAAATTAAAAGACGCTTACTCCTTGGGAGGAAAGTTATGACCCACCTAAATAGCATATTAAAAAGCAGAGACATTACTTTGCCAACAAAGGTCCATCTAGTCAAGGCTATGGTCTTTCCAGTGGTCATGTACGGATGTGAGAGTTGGACTGTAAAGAAACCTGAGTGCCGAAAAATTGGTGCTTTTGAACTATGGTGTTGGAGAAGACTCTTGAAAGTCCCTTGGACTGCAAGGAGACCCAACCAGTCCATCCTAAAGGAGATCAGTCCTGGGTGTTCATTAGAAGGACTGATGCTGTTAGAAGGACTGATGCTGAAGCTGAAACTCCAGTACTTTGGCCACCTCATGGGAAGAGTTGACTCATTGGAAAAGACCCTGATGCTGGGAGGGCTTGGGGGTAGGAGGAGAAGGGGACGACAGAGGACGAGATGGCTGGATGGCATCACCGACTCTATGGGCATGAGTTTGAGTAAACTTCTGGAGTTTGTGATGGACAGGGAGGTCTGGCGTGCTGCAATTCATAGGGTCCCAAAGAGTCAGACATGACTGAGCAACTGAACTGAACTGAACTGAACTGAGCTGAATTGAACGGTTTCATTTTCACTTAGGGGATGAGGCCTTCAGGCTCTGAAAATCAGCTGCCAATCTTGTCAACTTCTGACCACAGAGCTAATTTAAAAAGAAAATCCTTTACCATATCTAGTCTGGTTTTAGTTGGGAGAAATAAATATTCCTGGCAATAATGAGCAACACCTTGGAAGTAAAAGGAGTCCCCAGAAAAGATGCAAAGGATGCTCTGCTCCCAAGTTTCAGAGTCACTCCCAAAGATAAACAAGGAAGCAGTTCCCTCAGAGCTGGCAGCAACGTTAGGACCCAAGCTGCAAATGAAGTGTGCCCACATTTCTGTACAGCAATATTTGGGGGGTGCCCATCCAACATGAATTCTCAGGACGCAATAACAAGTTGAACGAGAAGGCACTAGCTGTCCCTGGGTTGGAAAGGATCTACAAGAAATGGGTACCTGAAAGCAAATTCACAAGTCCCAATTCAAAGATTGAATTCTTACAACTTTTTTTACCTGCCAATCTGAATTTGGAAAGGAAGGGACAACATGAAATTGTACCTCTGTCTCTCAATCAGGCACTACAGTAGAGATCTGGGAGAGCTGACTCTGGTAAGAATTTTTCCCTTTGCTGGTGTCTGCCACTTTTCCCAGGATCCTGTGTCTGCAGGCTCTGAATGAGCTGGATGAAGGAGTAGGTCTCATTGTGGCCACCTGCAGAAGAGGAAAAGTCATTTTCCTCCTACCCTTTGTGGTAAATGCTTGGCTGAGACCCCTTTCTCTCTAGGATACTTGGTAAGGGTAAAAGCTTATGTAGTTAAAAATTCTCCTCTGAAGGCACTGTAATTCAAGACTATCTTTGGTAAAATTAACCTGATTGTTCAGCTTTAAAATAACATTTTACTCACCTGAGGCTCCACACTGGGTCCTGTTCAGTTTCAGTCAGACCCAGTCTGACCCCAGATCCAGACTGATTTTGAAGTCTGAAAAAAGAAATGCTCAAATAAAGTGTGAAAACTCATAAAGCAAATCTGCAGAGTCAGGATCCAGAGAGACCTCCAGAGGTAGCAAGAAAGCAGTGAGCTCAAGAAGCTCCACAGACCTCTGTGTCAGGAACAAGGAAGTTGTAGCAGATAGAAGAGGGGCTTGCTTATCACAGGGTATTTTCATTTAGGGAATGGCAGGGGTCTATCAGGATGATTGTCTCACTGGTGCTGATCTGACTGGGTGACTCCGGATTCACTGGTTTAAGATTCTGTTTCTTGGAGAGCCGATACTCTGAGTCTCGGTTTGGTGCTGTGGGGCTTACATAAGCGACTCCATTTTGGGTCTGCTGTCTTCTTTTTAACAGTGCGCAATCAAACTTTGTTTAGAGACTTTCCTGATTAGATAGGATCAAAATTTTAAACTCAAAGATTTACTATTGTGGGTACACTTATTTGGACTTATATGTCAGGAAAGTAAAGACATGAACATATTCTGCTAGGATTAGTCCTTACTTCATATTTTCATATGTTGGGATAATTTAAAATAGTTGAGTTTTGTGTTTTTACATGCATAGTTGTTGAATTAAATGTAGTACTTCAGTAAATTTTTGAAAGAAGGTTATTTTTCCTTTAGTTCTCCTACTTACGATTTTTTGCTAGATGATTCTGAACTGTAAGCCGCATGCTGTTCAGAAATGAGTTTGAGGTTTGGGATCAAACACACCTGCTCTAATGCTGACTTTGCCACTTAAACTTGTAAAAACAGGGACAGGCTATTTAATTTTTCTGAATTTCAATTTCCCCCTGTATAAAGTGGAGATAATAATATCCAAGGATTAAAAGATTTTGGTTAAATGTAAGAAATATGTAACTGCTAATTTTCTAAACACAATAAATATTAGTTCTCTTTCCTCCTATACCTCGGTAGAGACCTCATTTCGGGCACTTTTGTATATCCAGCTTTTAGCATAATACCCTTCCCTGTGGCATACAAAACTAAATTCTGTTGGTAACTGTTTTTTGGAAAAAATAAGCTTTTAAAGAATAAACCTTATATAAAAATCATATTTTAGCATATCTCTTACCTGACAGCTGAGGGATATTTTAAACAAAATTTAAATGAAGTAATGTTTATTAAAGATAAAGGTTTTATTCATTTTATTTTTGTGACAGTGTTCTATATAATTAGAAAATAATTAGCATTGTTTGGTATTTTGCTTGTTTACTCTGCTTTCTTGGATTATTCTATTTAAAATAAATGTGTGATGCTTATAAAAGTATTTGTCTAGGAGATATTAAAACTGATGCTCTGTTACCACAACTGATTCTAACCAAAAGAAACTAGTAAAGAACTATGAACTTTCAGTGATCTAAAGATGCCAGAGCTTTATGGGAACTAGCTGAAGACTTTTCTGATTATTGCATTTAAATTGTGCAATGACTTAACACATGAAATTCAATCCAGGGAGCTGGTTCTTTATCCTTAGTTAGCATAACTTGCTTGAAACTACCACCAGCCCCAGCCAACTCTCTCCCTGTTTCTTGCACCACTAAGTGGGGCCAGCACTTAAAATCCTGGGTTTCTTTCCCTGAATCAGTGGAACTACACAGCACACATCACTGCCAGGCAATTCCTTGCCTGGGAAGTTTACACACTCAGACACTTGTTTTAATGCTATTTTATTTTATTTTTTTTAACTCTGGTGATCTTTGCTTTATTATTTTAAATTATTTTTAAAAATGGTTAAAAATCACATGACTACAGGAGTGCGTACTTGGAAAATGAGATGATCTTTTACATTAGTAAAAGCTATGCCTCCCAACTGGCTAGCTGTGAGCCCCCTATAGCATCTGAGCAATTGAAATTTGTCTGGTCAGGTTGAGATGCACTAGAAGTGTAAAATACACAGATTTCTGAAAACAGTAAACACACACACATGCATTGTAAAAATCTTAATATTTTATACTGATTGCATGTTGAAGTGATGATAATTTGGTATTTTGGATACATTGGTTAAATAAATACATGATTAAAATCAGTTTTACTTCATTTCACTTTTAAAATATGACTCATAAAATATCTGAACTTACATATGTGGCTTCCAGGTCTTCCCTGGTGGCTCAGATAGTAAAGAATCTGCCTGCAATGCAGAAGACCTGCCTGGCTTCTATCCATGGGTCAGGAAGATCCGCTGAAGAAGGGAGTGGCAACCTACTCCAGTATTCTGGCCTGGAGAATCCCATGGACAGAGGAGCCTGGAGGACTCCAGTCTACGGGGGTCACAAAGAGTTGGACATGACTGACCGACTAACACACAGAGACATGTCATATGGCTTCCATGCTTCTATCGGATAGTCCTGGTATAGATGTCAACTTGCCAATTGTGTTTTTCTGCTCATTAACTAAGATATCATCCCCAGCTATTAAGCTGAAGGGCAGTAAAGTAAGATTGATAGAAATACGATGAATAATTGTTATCTGGAATTCTTGGCTAAAAGAAAGGAAAAAGAAGAAGAAAAGCAGCTGATAATCCTTGCAGGTGTAAGAGTCCTAGGTTGTTTCTAAGCCTTAGCCATTTATCACTCTCAAGAACAGAGTTCAACAGCACTAATGGGAGATAATACTACTGAAAATATAGATCCATGCCTTTAACATGGACATGTAATGTCTGCTCTGAATATAACAGTAAAGAGTATAGGAAAGGAAAAACTTTTCTCCACCATCTTAGGGTCTCTGGCTGGATCTGAAAAATTAAACAGATAAAGATAGAGTAACAGGAGAAAAGCATACAAATTTGATATAACTCTCATGTGACAAAAGAGGCTTTGTAAGGAAAGGAAGACCCAAAGAAACAGACCTGAGAATTAGTATGTTAGGTTTGATGACAAATAGACAGTTGTGGGGAATGTGATAGGTCAGGAGTATGAGGTAAGTGCAATAGACTGGGGAAAATATAGCCGAATCCGCTTGTCTCATTCTTCTCAGTGTCCCTTTGTGCTCAGAGATAAGGATGCTCCTTTCCTCTGGGTGTAGAGAGGGCATATCTCACAGAAGGGTCTTATGACCTATTTCAACTCCTTAGCTTAAATATTCAATATCCAAGGTGCCTTCTTTTGGGGGTACCATGTCCCAAGCTTCACCAAAGAACATCCAACTTCAAGCTTCACCAAAGAACATCTTTACAGTCTGATTAGGGAAATGATGTATGACCTCAAACAAATTGCAGCAAAATTGGACATAGTGAAATTAGTCATGTACAGAAAACAATTACTAGGTGTGTGCTGATATGGAAGATTAAGAAGTGACTTATTTTGTTTCATGTTAACCGTATGTATTATTCCTTCAGCAAGAAAATACTGAACCCCTAGAGTCTGAAAATGGTACAGCAAACAAAGATTGTTCTGTATAAAAGGCTTCACTTAAGACTTCTAAGTATTTATTCCCATTATTTAAGTCATACTTAAAAAAAATAAAAACAAAAAAAATCACTTGTTTATGTGGTTTAAGTTGAAATATACTCTCTTGGGGTTAAAACTGACTGGTCTGAAATTTATAATGATGACTTTTAATGACTGCCAAGCATTCCATTGAATTGACAGGCCAAACATGTATAAAATTTTTCATTTCTATTTGCAAACTGCTGCAAGGAACAACCTTTAACCCTCCATTAATTGAGAACACTTTATCTTATATCAGTTTTTGAAGTTCACAACTAAAAAAAAAGAAAAAAAATTAAAGTGGAATCATCTAAACCATAGTAGTATGGGGTACTTAGTGGAAATTTTAGCTCTCACAAATTCCTGGCATGGATGCAACATGATGAAGAAGCTTCCCAAATCAATTCTATTGAATTCTGTTATGTTGGAGTTGCAGTTCTGTCAATATCTGAAATGAGAATATAATCTTAGATAACTGAATATAATTTGTGAAAGAATAATTATATCTTTAAGCAAAAGGTGACTACATGTTTTCACATATTGTTTAAAAATTAAACAAAAAAAATGTTATGTTTCAAATGAACTGAACTCTTGTTCTCTTTTGAGAAAACTTAGGTATAGAGAGGTGAGGTGGAGAGAACACTTGCTTGTGTTTCTTTGCATTTGATCTGTCACCATTCAGTGGGCTTGCAACAAAAGAACAATCAAAGGTATGATTAACATCATGTATGCATGTTTCAGTCCAGTTTCCTGACAAGATATCAAATCCTCTGAGTTTTATGTGAGAAGTAATCCCAAGATCCAATGTCAGCATAATTCCCCCAAGACAGCTTAAATATTTATCATTCTCTCTTAAATCAACTAATCTCTCAAGTTCATTTGGATTCCATTTCAACTTATATCTATCTATCTATCTGTATCTGTCTCTTCACATGGGATTATATACAAATACACAGACACACAAACACAACACATATTTTTTTCCTTTGACTCTTCTAATGGATTGCTGAAACATGTGCCATTTGTTTCCCTTCATAGTACTCTAAAGAAATACATAAACAACATGTGCAGGGTTGACAAATTATATCTTTTGGGAAAGTCTAAACCTGGGAAAAAATATGAGGAGGAGAGACGTTTATCATGATTACTAGACCACAGTCTCAGTAGGCTGGGATTATTGTAAGTAAAATTGATTTTGCCCATGATTTGATTTTAATTTAGTTTAGCAGAATCATATTCTACAAGAAACAGATATTTAATTTAGTATATTATGATGAAAAGACTTCACTTCAAAGAATTTTAATGCACTTGGTGTGATAAAAGCACTAACTGATTATCAGGTTTTTAAAAATAGTTATTCCTTATTATTTTATTACCATTTAAATAATTTTTCTGCTCATAATATTTATATTAAATCTAGAAAATATTTTAAGTTTTCATACTTTTACTCTGGCTGATTGCCTCTGTAAAACACAGCGATTTAGAAAAAATAAATAGGATTTAAAATTTGCTGCACAGATTTTTTTTCATTTGGAAGTTTGTTTTGCTTTTTTGATCTGGAGGTTTACAGAGAAACCATTTGCCTCAGAGTGAGTTGGAGCTGTCTAATTATCAGCTACAGTTGTAAACAAGGGTCTATGGAAACCAATCTCCTGTAATTTTCCAGTCTACTGTTTTTCAATATCAAGGAGTTAGAACACTTGGCAATTTTGAAGATGCTGCTTAACAGAGGTCTCTAGCACTTTATAGCTGGGACCAGATGGGACTAAATTCTGAGGTTAACACCAAGGCCACGAGAACTATCCAAGCAAAGGAAAGAGACAAAAGAGGAAATTCAGAAGGTGGAGCAGCATATTTCTCTTTCTACTGAATAATTTATGCCAAAATGTTCTTGCTCTGTCTCCATTTTTCCTATAGGCTCTTGATGCTATGTATCATGTCAATTCATTATATTCCCTGCAGCTCTACAAGCTATTTGGAGTAAATTTTTGAGTCTTAATGAATACAAAGGATATTCACTTTTATTTTATGTTAAGGCTGCTATTCTCTTTACTTCAAATAATTAAAACCATCTTTTAGCTCTATATTATTAATTTGCTTCACAGACATTTTGTAACATAAAATTACAAAGTCAAATCAGAATGGCTCTGTGCATGCAGCATACATTTTGCTGTTGCTCTTAAAGTCAAGAATTAAATAGTCCTAGAGACCTAATGTGCTAATTAACTAACAGTGTGGTATAGAAGAAAGGAGGTTGACCGCAGTAAGACAGGAGTAGATTTTTTTGCTTTGAAAAACTTCTTAAATTCTGTGAAACCCAGGTTCATTTAGTAAACTAGATAGAACCTTAATAATATTTACCCAAGCACTTTATTGCATGCATTAAAATTATCCAGCAGAGGGAAAGGCTTCCCACAAACAGCCTGGAACTGGCACTTAAGAAATGGTGGCGTTCTTGCTGATATTTATGCTTCCTGACTCACTTGTGTTTAGAGCATCCCTTGTGAATAGTATACAATGAATTGCGGGCGGAAGTAAGGTTTATCCTGGCTGGGCTGGAGTATGTAATTGCTCATGGAGATTGTCCAGAACTCTGCCTTTATCTCTATTATGGCAGCCAGCAATGTTACAGGTAGCAGTTAGTCCGTCAGCTAAAATCTCAAACAGAGCAGAGCCTCTAGCTGACCTGGGATGGGCTATGATATGAGAGGAATAAACCTTGTTTTGCTTTAAACCACTAAGAATTGAGGGCTATTTACTGCAGCATACTAGACTATCATGATTTTATCGTCTTAATTAGTTATAGCATTTAATACCAACATTATTCTACTTCTTTAAAACTACTTACCATTTAACAGCAAATTCTGATCTTGATTAGGAAACTTTAAAACATTTTTATAGATATCTTCTCATCCCTTCCAAGAGAAAAGTAACGAAAATCTTATTGTTCTTAAACACATTACGAGGAAAAAAAAAAAAAAAACAAACCTGAATCTACATCATTAATTTCATGAAACTGAAGTATGGTTAGCTAATTTCTCCACAACTGTTTTAGAGTACAATTTACTCCCAGGACTTCTGGTTTCAGAATAAATTTTATAATTTCCTCCGATTGTTGTATGAAATATATATGTATACACATTGCATGTTTTTTTAAGACCATCTCTCCAGATGTTGTTACAGGAAAACACAAGCGTTCATAGTTCTGTTGATTATCTTTTTCTTCCTTTTCAACATATATCTGCCTCTGCAAATGTGAGCTAACAATATTCAGGGTGCAGTATGCAGTCTTACAGTTGAAATGGAGAGAGAAACGCTTGCCTTTTACTTTATCTAAGATGGTTAACATTGTGAAAGAAATCTTGCATCCCCTGCAGATTTCTCCCTCACAATACTTGGGAGACGCAAGGGAGGCTTTTCTTTTGTCAGATGAATGTAGCTTTCTTGTGCTCATTCTGATAAACACTGGAATTTTTCCTGCAATATGTTGAGTTATTTGGAGCGTAGGTCACAAGCTTTAGTGTGTTGTGTTTTACTGACTTTTTAATCTATCTATCTAATCTCTCCAATTTCTTGTCTGTGTTTCACTATCTGTTTGGGGCAAATAAGATTGATAGTGGTACCTTGGATTCTTGTCACTCGGGGCCTGGGGAAACAGTATAAGACACATCACCCAAGCTGAAGCAAGGGAGCTCCCCTTTGGCCTCTGTCTTATCAGCAGTCTTTGACTTCCACCAGCTGAGCTGCTGGGCTGCTTCACTCCATCTCCTTCTCCTCCAGAATCCCGAGTAATGAAAATTCCCCCACCATTACCGCCTGCGAATCCCGCGCGGAGATTACATCAGTTCATTTAGCTGGAGCTTTTCAGGCACTCGTTGGCAGAAATTGATTTGGTTCCTTTGCTTTTGGATTCTGCCCAAAAGACAGACTCAAGTAAGCAAATTCTGCACTTACCAGGTCTGTTTCAGATAATTACCTGAAAATTTAGAAAATGTAAGGCAGTAGGGAGGTTGTTTCTCTTTATCTGTAAACCCACTGAGAACACGTCTATAATGCAGTTAAAAAAAAAAAAAGTGCGTCTCTTCCTGGGAGTTTGTCTAGAGGGAAGCGACATGAAGAGAAATGAGAAAGTTAAATGATTTGCTTTTCAGATGGTTTCATTAGAAAGTTTCTAAAAGACAAAAAAATAACAAAAAAGTAAATTGAAAAAAAGGTAGCATGTATTTTTAACCAATCTTTTCTTCATCAGTCATGATGTCATTTCAAATATGTTACTTGCCAGTTTTCAAACCACTGTTTCTTTGGATACAAATATAGCAATTACTTTATACCTGTGCTGGCTATATATAGAGAGATGAGATTAATGCATCCTCCCTTCTCTCAAAGACTTTGCAGTTCAACAGGGATTAGTTTTTCCATTCCTTTGAGGTCTCCATGACTGATCTGCAAGGTTCTAGTGGAAGCTGTCAAATGACCAAAAAAAAAAAATTTTACATTTGTTGATAACCCCTGAAATTGATCTCAGGCAACACCTCTGGATTCCTTACCCTGGGGACATGGAGACAATGGAAAAGATAAGGAGAGAAAGGTCACTCTGAAGCAGGAGCTTTAACACTGTTTCTACTTTTGCTATTACTATACAATACATCAAACATTTTTTTCTTATTTTACCTGATGTAATCTAACTTCACATGAGTACAAAAACAATGATTAAACTTCAGGAAGTAATTTGAGTTATCAGCTATTCAAGACAAGCTTCACTTTGTTCTATAATGATAATAATATTATTATTACTGATACTAATAATAAAACGGGACAAACTAGATTTTATTTACCATAAAAGGTGTCCTTACTTCCTCCTCAAAGATTTTATGCAGGAGCTCTTTAGTTTAAATGATTTTAAAGGAAACCTTTATAGAGGAGACATCACAGTCAGTTCAGTCACTCGGTTGTGTCAGACTCATTGTGACACCATGGACTGCAGGACGCCAGGCTTCCCTGCCCATCACCAACTCCCAGAGCTTACTCAAACTCATGTCCATCGAGTCGGTGATACCATCCAACCATCTCATACTCTGTTGTCCCCTTCACCTTCTGCCATAAATCTTTCCCAGGATTAGGGTCTTTTCCAGTGAGTCTGTTCTTTGCATCAGGTGGCCAAAGTATTGGAGGTTCAGCTTCAGCATCAGTCCCTCCAATGAGTATTCAGGATTGATTTCCTTTAGGACTGAGTGGTTGGATCTCCTTGCAGTCCAAGAGATTCTCAAGAATCTCCTCCAACACCTCAGTTCAAAAGCATCAGTTCTTCGGTGCTCAGCATTCTTTATGGTCCTGCTCTCACATCCATACGTGATTACTGGAAAAGCCATAGCTTTGACTAGCTTTGGAGATATCACCAAAGGTTCCTATTTTCTGATCTCTGAGGAATTGTGGAAGGAAAATCCACTTCACACTGTCTGGGGAATATTATTGGTCTATATTATTTTGATGCTCTACTTGATTTTAAGTCAGTGAATTTTGCTCTCAAAGTGACTCAAAGAAACTAATTTGGGGAGAAAGGAGGAAATAGAAGTCAAAAAGGCTGATCTGAATGTCATCATGTTTCTATTATATGTTGATAATTGTCAGAATGTGGTGCGGGTAGTGAGAATGGAAATGGGAATATTGTTAACAGAGTCATTTCAAAAGAAAACAAAAGTTATGCCCAAGTCTTAGAGAATGATTAAATATGGCAAACAGGTGAGAAAAAAGAATTGAAAGCATTTACAATTTGTGAAATGACATAGCAGGAGAAAAGAAAGAAACAGCAATAAGAAACAAGATAGGTGTTTGTGGATATAAAGGTCCTAGATGTGAAGTTGAGCCCTCCACTTCTGCTGTGAGAGCTTGGGGAAGTTACCTAATTTTCAGGACTTCTTTTCTTCTTGGATACATTTAGCAATTGTGAAAACTGTATGGAATGAAGCAAGGGGAACCCCCAGCATCTCTCGTCTCCTTTGTTGCCAAGCAGGGCTCAGGCACGTTGTGTATCTGACCTTCCAAAATCCTTCCAGTAAAATGGTGAGGAAGTTTGTCTCTCATTAGGACCTAGAATAGTGGAGGTCAAGTGTCATGAGTAACCTGCCCTGGTTGTAGGAGGCTATAATAAAATACCAGACTTCACTCTGAGCCTAATATGCTCTAGGTTCATCCATGTCATTAGGACTGACTTGAATGTGTCCTTTTTTTTAATAGCTGAGTAATAATCATTTTGTATATGTACCATAATTTCTGTATCCATTCATCTGCCAGTGAACATCTAGGTTGCTTCCATGTCCCAGGTATTGTAAAAAGTGCTGCAACCTAGAGGGGTGGGATGGGGTGGCAGATGAGAGGGGATTCAGGAGGGAAGGGCCATGTGTACACCTATGGCTGATTCATGTTGATATATGGCAGAGGCCAGGGCCAACAGAATAATGTAAAACAATACCGGCCAATTAAAAATAATTAAAAATATATCACAGACTAGGTGGCTTAGAAACAGAAGAAATGTGTTGCTCAAAATGCTGGAGTCTGGAAGTCCAAGATCAGGGTGAAGCATGGTCAGGTGACTGTCCTCTTCCAGGTCACAGACTTTTCATTATATTTTTACATGGGGAGAAGGGGTTTAGCTGTTTTGTGGGTCTATTTTATAAGATCACTAATCTCTTTCATGAGAGTTCTATCGTCATGATCTCATCACCTCCAAAAACCCTACCTCCTACCATCACCTTTGGGGATTAAGATTTCAATATATGAATTTTTCGGATTGCAAATCCAGACTATGGCGTTCCTAAGGCACATAGTTAGTGAGTTGCACAATTAGAACTCACACCCAGGTGAGCCACAACCCCTGTTACGAAGCTGGCACTCAATGAATACCATTTATCCTCTTTGAAAACAGAACTTTTTATACTTATTGAACATATAATTAAAGTAGCGGCCCCTCATCCCAGAATTTAAAAAGCACATACCTAAGAATATACATAGATTAACCCAAAATGTTGGTGTTGTATACATCCTTAAAGCAGTGAAGACCTCTGAGCAACTGATAAGTTCAAAGTCAATTTCTATAAAATCGGAAAATAACTTAATTAGAAAAATCAGTGCAATACTATCAATAGAAATAAATTTCTTATGCAAAATTGTTTCTTCTGTTAAGCTTTATCTGTTACTGTGTTTGATGAGGCAAAGATTGTAGCTTTATTACTGTCGTGAATGAATATTTCGTGAGCCTGGGTCCTCTTCCCAAGGGAGCCCGAAGACTATACTTGTTCTGGTCAATCGGTCCCTCTCAGATGTCACTGGCCCTCCTTGACTGACCACTTTGTCTACAATCACCATCTACAACATGTTGCATTCCACAATCCACTGTACTTTTCTTTATTATACTTGCAATTACTTGACAGCATGGTAAAATTTTATTCCAATTTTTTTAATCAAAAAAATTGATTTTTTTCTTTATCCCCATTGAAATATAAGGTCCTGAACTTTGTTTTGTACCTAGAAAGATGCCAGCACACAATAGGCAGTAAATATCTATTGCATACATGAACAGAAGAGTTTCTAGGTAGCAGAGAGTTACACCTGGACAATAGTGCAGCCATATTTGTTATTTCAGAATAACCGAGAAAGGCAGAAGGAGGAGAGGGCAGAGCTGAGCCTGAACCTTTGGTGCAGGGTGCCAGAACGACCCTGGGAGAACTCGGTCCTTCCCAGAGGAGAGCTGTGTACAGAGAGGAAGAAGAAAACAGCATGCAGTTAGAAGTTCACAGAATACTCTCACTTCTGCTGTGGTCATCTACTAAAATACCCCTTAGCCACTTTTCACTCAGTGCTGTTTAAAGTCACGCTTCCTTTAAAAAAGAATAAATCTGAAAACCAATATTTGCAAGCTGACATAGATTTGAAAGAGGCGCTGTGCTGTCTTAGTGTCTTAGTGTCCTAGTGTCATATCTAACTCTTTGTGACCCCATGGACAGTTGCCTGCCAGGCTTCTCTGTCCATGGGGATTCTCCAGTCAAGAATACTGGAGTGGGTTGCCACGCCCTGCTCCAGGGGATCTCCTGCAACCCAGGCATCAGACCCAGGTCTCCTGCATTGCAAGCTGATTCTTTACCATCTGAGCCACTGGGGAAGCCCATATTTGCAGTGGGCTGTATCCAGTTAACTTCAGGATGTGGGCATTGTGTATCAGGTGACGCCTTCATCTCTAGCTAGAAGCTCTTTCAGAGGTGTGCTAATATATACAGAACTATTAATACAATTGTTTGTTTCTCTTTGTGGATCAGTTCAGTTCAGTTGTCACTCAGTCGAGGTGAGCCAATAACATCTTAATATTTGACATGAATCATAGGCAAGCTCTTATTGCTATTTAAGATTACCCATATTTTGCAAAGCATAAAAATCTGTTTGTTCTCATTTATAGTAATAATTCTGCTGTGGGAGGAAAGTATATGTAGTTATAAGCTCAATTATAGCTCCTGGCTTATCGGTAGTGATGTCCTAGATGGGACTGTGGTCTTGATGAGAGCAATGCAGTGAAAAATGAAGATCATGCTGAGTACAACAGAAACTTAAAATGACATTGGGTTTAAATTCACTGCTGGTACTTGCACACTTGGCACTGGAGAACATGTGGTCACTATAGTAAGATAAGGAACATTCAATCATATCCATCAGGGAAGCTAAGTTACTGGTTGTGTGGCTCTTGTTTAAATGCAAAATTTCATTTTGATGATGTTTTTGCTCATATGTGAGTATGTGTGTATATACAGACACACAGACACACAGTTATATGTGAATATTGAAAACATACATTATATTTACATAAAACATGAGAGGAATAAAAATTATGAAGACATAAAAACATCTCTTTTCCATTAATATGTTATTATTTCACAATGCTTTGATGTAAAAAGAAGATACATATGGTATTGTATAATGTAAAACATAAGGATTGAGAAATGTTTCCTTATGATTTTAAAAGTTACCATTAAACCTGCTACTAATAAAATCAGATAAAGATTGGAACTATGTAAATAAAATCAATTATGTGAGTTTTATTTGCATGTTCATAATTATAGATTTTCAGAGAATAATACTGCGTCAAAAAAAAAAAAATTTCATGAAATTGTAAGTAAGAAGGGGGAAAGGGAAAAAGAACACATTTTATTCATGAGGTTGTTATCTGTTAGGTATAATGATTGATCTTTTTGGGGTGGCAATACTATTTATGCTCAGGGCTAATGTAAATGCTAAGTATCAACTTCATCTTTAGAGGAAAAGAAACAAAATGTTCAAGACAATTAGTAATTTGGCCATGGCTAAACTGGTAGTCATTGGTAGAACCAGGATTTAGATTCAAATCTTTCTGAATTCAAAGTCCATCTTTATTATTTCTGGGTATACTCAATTTTCTTTTTCTCTCTCTTTCCACAAAAGTAATGCTATCTCATTGTATTTTTTTTGTGTGTCTATTTTTCCTATAATCATTTAGGAAAGGGCACCAAAATAAGCTTAATTTAGTGCTGGGAATGTGCTAAAATCTTTCAGACACAGCAAATACATGGCTAATAGGTCTAGAGTAGATAAAAGTTTGCTTTTGATGACAAACTCTGGTGCTGATGGCCTATGACCTGTAAGATGCACATTTTGATTATTTCCAAGTGTTGTCATGCTGAGAATTTCATATCCTCCCAGCTTTTCCCTTAGACTGTTGCCAATGGATAATAAATTGGTTTGAATCTAAGAGCGGTTAATTAAAAAACTACTGTGCTTCCCTTTAGATTTCTGTCATTCACTTACTCATTTATTCAATAACCACATAGTGAATACAAACTTAAGTAGACACTGCATCAACCTTCCCTGATTCTGTGGAAACTAAAGACTTCTACAAAGGTTGGGAACACAGTTTTGAAGACAAGTAATATAAAGAGAAATAGGTATATGGGGGTCCATCTACCTTTACCCCAAAACACCTGGCATATGTAAAAAGTATAGCTGCTGCTCCCCAATGTTCATCAATTGTTATCATGTAATCATATAATTCAGTGTTGCCTGAAATAGAATTTTTCAAAAGAACAAAAAAAATTCAGATTGTTACATGCAATTAGTCATTTTTAAATATTGGGACATTTTGGTTGTTTAGGTACAGAACAAATATATTTCACCTATACTCCAACATTTGAAATGCATGTTCTATAGAGATATATTGAATATGATTTCCATATACAGTGAGTTCCTAGAGGACCAGGATCATCTTAGGAGCCAATGTGGGTTAGTAATTGTTTGCTTAATAAGGTAGAGACACTTATTCATTAGGAAGCAAATGGTGATATCTAATGAGTGGAAAGTAAGCCTTTGACCAAGATGGAGAGACAGTATCTATGAGCTCCCACTGTATCATGAGTATCTTGAGATGGCAATGCCATTTAATGATTCAAGTCCATGTTGCTGCTGGTATTATCCATTTTATAAATGAAGGAGAGAGTATAACCTCGTAAAGCACATGAAATTGCATCCTCCAGCAAATACAAGTTCAAAATAACTGGAATCTGATGTCCAATATACTTTATTTTCTATTTTTTAAAATTTTTATTGAAGTATAGTTACTTTACAATGTTTTACTAGTTTCTACTGTACAGGAATGTGAATCACCTATCCATATACATATATCCCCTCTTTTTCAGATTTTCTTCCCATCTAGGTCACCACAAAGCACTGAGTTCCCTGTGCTAAACACTAGGTTTTCATTAATTATTATTTGTATATACTATTAATAGTGTATATATGTCAGTTCCAATCGTCCAGTTCATCCCATCTCCTTTTCCCCCTTGGTATCCATCTGTACCTCTGTGCTTATTTCTGCTTTATAAGTAAGATCCTCTATGACAGTCTCTAAATTGACTTTAAATTCTAGTGGTTTTAAATTATATTCCTATAAAGTGTTGCACAACATATTTAATCTTGCTAATCTTCAAGTTTATAATATATACAGATAATAGTAATAAAACTCATGGAGCTTCTATGACACTTATTTAACATGCATGATGTTCTTTGAAAAGTGTGTGACATCTAATTGCTTTCTAATAACTGATAGATAAATTTTAGCTATTGTTTTGTGGTTAAACCTGTGTTCTGTATGCTATAGCTCTGAGGACAAAAGTTGCCAAACACTATGTCAATGACACTGATTTCTGGAAAAGTAGAGACAGTTACTTGTCATGGTCCCACACAACACATTTGGTTATTTCTAAGGAGCCATGTTGAAAAAGCAAGAGAGTTCCAAAAAAGTATCTATTTCTGCTTTATTGACTATGCTAAAGACTTTGACTGAGGATCACCACAAACTGTGAAAAATTATTAAAAAGATAGGAATACCACACCACCTGACCTGCCTCTTGAGAAATCTGTATGCAGGTAAGGATGCAACAGTTAGAACTGGACGTGGACCTGTATATTGTCACCCTGTATATTGTCACCTGTATATTGTCACCCTGCTTATTTAACTTATATGCAGAATTCATCTTGAAAAATGCTGGGCTGTATGAAGCACAAGCTGGAATGAAGGTGGCTGGGAGAAATATCAATAACCTCAGATATGCAGATGACATGACCCTTATGGCAGAAAGTGAAGAAGAACTAAAGAGCCTCTTGATAAAGGTGAAAGAGGAGAGTGAAAAAGTTGGCTTAAGGATTAACATTCAGAAAACTAAGATCTTGACATCCAATCCCATCACTTCATGGTAAATAGATGGGGAAACAGTGGGAACAATGGCAGACTTTATTTTGGGGGGCTCTAAAATCACTGCAGACAGTGACTGCAGTCATGAAATTAAAAGATGCTTGTTTCTTGGAGAAAAGCTATTACCAACCTAGACAACACATTAAAAAGCAGAGATATTACTTTGCCAACAAAGGTCTGTCTAGTCAAGGCTATGGTTTTCCCAGTAGTCCTGTATGGATGTGAGAGTTGGACAATAAAGTAAGCTGAGCACTGAAGAATTGATGCTCTTGAACTGTGGTGTTGGAGAAGACTCTTAAGAGTCCCTTGGACTGCGAGGAGATCAACCAGTCCATCCTAAAGGAGATCAATCCTGAGTGTTCATTGGAAGGACTGATGTTCAAGCTGAAACTCCAGTACTTTGGCCACCTGATGTGAAGAGCTAACTCATTAGAAAAGACCCAGATGCTGGGAAAGGTTGAAGGCAGGAGGAAAAGGGGATGACGGAGGATGAGATGGCTGGATGGCATCACCAACTCAATGGACAGGAGTTTGGGTAAACTCTGGGAGTTGGTGATGGACAGGGAGGTCTGACGTGCTGCAGCCCATAGGGTTGCAAAGAGTTGGACACAATTGAACGACTAAACTAACTAACTAAGGAGCTATGTCAGGGGACCAATGTTCACCAAGACTAAAGGTCTTGCTTCCCTGTGAATACTGAGACATCTTTAGCACCTCTCTCCTAACCTGCAGTCAATCAGATTCATGCTGTCTCCAGAATCTTTTCAGTAATGAAAGTGAAGGCCCCTCAGTCATTTCTGACTCTTTGTGACCCCATGGACTATTCAGTTCATGGAATTCTGCAGGCCAGAATACTGGAGTGGGTAGCCTTTTCCTTCTCCAGGGAATCTTCCCAACTCAGTGATCGAACCAGGTCTCCCTCATTGTAGGCAGATTCTTTACTAGCTGAGCCACAAGGAAAGCTTTCAGTAATGAAAGAAAGTGAAGTCACTCAGTCATGTCCAACTCTTTGCGACCCCATAGACTGTAGCCTACCAGGCTTCTCTGTCCATGGGATTTTCCAGGCAAGAGTACCAGAGTGGGTTGCCATTTCCTTCTCCAGGGGATCTTCCCAACCCAGGGATCAGACCCGGGTCTCCCGCATTGAAGGCAGAGGCTTTGCCCTCTGAGCCATCAGGGAAGCCCAGTAGTAAAGCAGTCACTATTCTAAGAAAATTACATAATTGAGTCACGGATTTCAGTCTGGAGAACATGTATCAACATTTACAGTGTAGCTTTCTCAACTTCAAGAAGACACATCAAATAGCTGTGAGGACCACTCATTTTCAAAGAGGCCGATTCTCAACCAGAAATGGTTTTTAGCTAAGAATTCTCATTTCATATATCAATAGCCTCAGATATGCAGATGACACCACCCCAGTGGCAGAAAGTGAAGAGGAACAAAAGAACCTTTTGATGAAAGTGAAAGACGAGAGTGGAAAAGCTGACTTAAAACTCAACATTCAAGAAACAAAGATCATGTCATCTGGTCACATCACTTTGTGGTAAATAGATGGAGAAACAATGGAAACAGTGACAGACTTTATATACTTGGACTCTAAAATCACTGCAGATGGTGACTGCAGCCATGAAATTAAAAGACACTTGCTCCTTGGAAGAAAAGCCATGACAAACCTAGGCAGCATATTAAAAAGTAGAGACATTACTTTGCTGACAAAGGTCCATATAGTCAAAGTTATTGTTTTTCCAATAGTCATGTATGGGTGTGAGAGCTGGACCATAAAGACGGCTGAGCACTGAAGAACTGATGCTTTTGAACTGTGGTGTTGGAGAAAATACTCGAGAGTCCTTTAGACTGCAAGGAGATCAAACCAGCCAGTCTTAAAGGAAATCAACCCTGAATGTTCATTGGAAGGGCTGATGCTGAAGCTGAAATTCGAGTACTTTGGTCACCTGATGAGAAGAGCTGACTTATTAGACCCTGATGCTGGGAAAGATTGAAGGTAGGAGGAGAAGGGGATGACAGAAGATAAGATGGTTGGATGGCATCACTGACTAAATGGACATGAGTTTGAGCAAACTCTGGGAGATAGTTAAGGACAGTGAAGCCTGGCGTGCTGCAGTCCACGGGGTCTCAGAGAGTTGGACACGACTGAGCGACTGAACAATAGCACTCATTTCATGGTGATGAGTTTTATCTTTTTAAATAAGTATCTATATGGTTATGTATCCAAGAGTACAAGAAACATAGATTAGTAATATAGTTACAGAATAAAGATTTGTTATCTTTGAACACTTTTCTTGCACGCTATATCAGTATATAGAATAGTGCATAATTTAAAATATGCATGTTTAAAATTCATCATCAGTGCTGACTTAAAAGTTTAGGCTGACTCTGTCCTCTCTGCCTTTGTGATTGTGTAGTGGGTGAGGAGGATGATGGTGGTGGTGGTGATGATAAAGCAAAACACTGACACGTTGAATACAAGGCTTTATGTTAAATATTTGTATATAGGCTCCCATATCATCCTCACAACACTCCTATTACTAAGGTGTCATTTTCCCCTCACTTAACAGAGGAGGAAAAGAATGGTTGGAGAGGTTAATTAGTCGAGGTTTACACATTAATATAGTCGTGATTCTCACTCCAGAACATGGGCTCCTAATTTTACACTTTGCTTTCCCCTTGAGAGCAAAGAACTCTAAGGGAGGCTAGGGGTCTTCTTTAAATGCATCTCCTGAGACACATTTCTACCAAGAAAACTTCTTTATCATCTGTAATATTGAACCTCTGTCCCCTCCTTTAGTGAATATAATTAATTATTGACTATGCATCTTATTGGGAGCAGGAAATCAAATAAAACCAGTGATACAAAAATAGACATAGAGATACATAGATAGATAGTATCTGGTCAGCTAACTAACTAGAATAGATGTAGTGATCAGTTCGAGAAATAATCACATTTTTGTTAATTAGGCTCTTAGTGATATTTCTTAAGTGCCATCCATTCTTCTAAACAAATAAGTACTTGTCTCTTAAATAAGTAAATTGCATCCCTGGCCTCATTTAGTACATTAACCACCTTATGAGAATTGATAAGACTTCTTTAAATATTCTAGTATCCTGCAGCTTCTCCTTTTAAAATAATAGCACTCTGTTTTAAGATTCCATTTTAATAAATTTGTGCATGTTGTTTGTGAAAACACTCTATTTGTTCTGTGCTGCTTGCCCTGTTTCTTTAGATAGCATTTTTCTCAGACTATAATATCTACCCCCATAACCCTGCCCTCCTACAGAGGTCTAAAATACATAGTTCCATTTGAATCTAAGGAAAAATCCTAGGAGGAGTACTATGCATTTAAAGACACTCAGTGAGTATGAGCTGGATGACTATTGATTCTGCTCACACTGTTCAGGTATACATGTATTTATCTTAAAATCTCAACAAATGTACCAGAATTATCAGGAAAAAAAAAAAAAAAACATATTTCAGTTATAAACTCTTTGGAACTTCTCAGAGTTTATTTTCACCTATATTTCCTGTAGCAACTATTACTCATATTTAATGTTTCAACAAATGTAATATATGTACTACCATCAAAAGCCTCAGGGAAAAAGAGAATAATTTTTAGTAAGTGTAATATTTTACTCAAAGAGAAAAAACCCCAGGTAGGGTAGAAACTTTTAAGCAAAAATAATGAAGCATAGTCCACTAAAGGGAAATAAAATTTAATAGTAGAATTAATGCAATGGTGAGAACTTTAAGTAAGAATTCAGCTCCTCGAGTTACTTTTAGAATCATACAGTCTCTCTAATGGTCTCAACAAATATACCGTGTATCATACAGTGGCTCAAGCAAACAAATTTATGCAATTACCAGTGTAAAACATTCATTAAAAAAAACATTCTACTGAATATATGTGCCAGTGCTGAGCAATATGACAGATGTTGGGACGTAAATGCTCCCAGCAATAAGGATTGTGATTTTTTCCTCTGGGTGAATTTAGTGCATTTATTTCTAGCTTTCACCCTGCAAGCTGTTTTGATTGTAAGTTTCTTAGCATTGTTATTATTACAGTTCAGTTGCTAAGCCGTGTCTGAGTCTTTGCGATTCCATGGACTGAAGCACACCAGGCTTCACTGTCCTTCACTATCTCCTGGAGTTTGTTCAAATTCATGTCCATTGAGTCAGTTATGCTATCTAGCCATCTCCTTCTCTGCTGCCCTCTTCTTTTGTCTTCAGTCTTCCCCAGCGTCAGGGTCTTTTCCAATAAGTTGGCTTTTCACATCAGATGTTCAATGTATTGGAGCCTCAGCTTCAGCAGCAGTCCTTCCAATGAATATTCAGGGTTGATTTTCTTTAGAATTGACTGGTTTGATCTCCTTGTAGTCGAAGGCACTCTCAAAAGTCTTCTCCAGTACTCTAATTCAAAAACATCAATTCTTCGACCCTCAGCCTTCTTTTTCGTCCAACTCTCACATCCGTACATGACTACTAGAAAAACCATAGCTTTGACTCTTAAGATTAGAATATGGTAAAGTTTTACTTCTTTTCTCCTCTGAAGTGTTGAATATTCACATGACTTTGTCAAAACACACACATAGCCATCATATATGCATTAGAAAATGATAGCTAGAAAAACTCTGAAGTTTTGCTAACACTAATTTATTTAACCTCCAAAGTTGCAAGTTAGTTGAGATCTCTTAGATGAGTTATTTTTAGACAAAATTAGAACATGCAGCAGAACTGACAGTAATGAATCCATCACTTGGATCACTGTATGTAAAAGTTCACATATTCCCCACCATGATAAGCAAATGCGATTGTGCATGTGTGCATACTAGAATGCATTTATAAGTTCATTTGCAAAATAAAATCTATGAAAACAAAAATAAAATAATCTAAAAATAGCAGATTTTTTCCTAATATATTACTTGATTATCTAAATTATGTCTTCAATTAAAGTGAACCACTATTTTGAAGTGATTCTAAATACATAGTCAGAAAGACTAAAAAGAAAACATTAATATTTTGCCCCTTCTCATCCTATTTTTCCTTTTATTTTACCTATATCTCTGTTACAGTAAGGTTTTCCCCCCACCCCTTACCCAAAGTGAGTTTGTGGGTGAGTAGGGGAATCAATTGCTTGTTTCTTCTGCTGAACTGGTGGGTCAGCAGTTTTATAACTTTAAAACATCTTAGATTATACTCTCTAGTGTAATAATCTCTAGCTAATTGGGTTTCTATGAGGCTCTAATGAGTTAATAGTTGCAAATTGTTTACAAAATATTTGGTATATAGTAAGTTCTCATTAACTATTAGATTTTTCTCAAGTAATCGCAGAACTTACTCTGAACATGAATCTGATAAATATTGAAATTCTAAACTTAAATGTGTCATGAATTATCAAGATATCTTAAGTAAATGACAAATTGGCCTAAAAGGCAAATCACACATTTCATGCATTATTTAACTTTGTGAATCATAAAGGAGGTTTGCATTATTTCATAGATTATATTTTTCTTTGGTGCATAAATATGGAGGTGATAAATTCAGTATGAAGTCATTGTTTTGAGGGAGGTTATGATCTGGAGAATAAAGATGTGTGTGTGTGTGTGTGTGTGTGTGTGAGTGAGTGAGTGTCTTTGTGTGTGAGAAAGACAGAGACAGAAGGAGGAAAAGAGACAGAAGCACGTAAAAGAGAGCAAGCTATAGTGATTTATACATTTTAGTCTTGGCCCCCTTTCTAATATCTTTTATCTTATTTTATGCTGTTAACCAAAATTTCCCATCCCAGAGCACGACATTTTATTTCTCTCATTCTATAACACCTTGCTATTTCTAGTTTCTTGTGTGCTATTTGTGGCTTCCTTACCCTTCTGTTCCTCTTTTTCATTCTGAGGTTCCTGAAGGAGAGAACAAAACTGCAGTTATAGATATGTATATGGCACTTATTTTTGGACAACGCTTTACCACAAATTTCTTTCTTTCCCCCATTTTAAATAAAACACGTCTAATCACCTACAAGAACATTGAAATTCATATTTTCTTTCACTTATAAATTGTGCTGTAACATAAGATTTTGTATGTCCTCTCTTTGAGATCTGCTCTCCTGTTTCTCCTGGCTTCTCTGGAACAGGGCATTCCGCTTCCTTGAGCTCTCTACTTTCTCCCAGACTATGGGCTTCCTCTCTAGGTAAGACTGCTCCCTTTCAGGTAGAACTGCTTACTTGTTATTGTCCATATAGTCAGATTGAAGGCAGGAGGAGAAGGGAGCAACAGAGGATGAAGATGGTTGGGTGGCATCACTGATTTGATGGACATGAGTTTGAGCAAACTACAGGAGATAGTGAAGGACAGGGAAGCATGGCAAGCTGCAGTCCATCAGGTCACAAAGAGCAGACACAATTTAGTGACTGAACAACAACCAGCAACAACAATAATATGGTCAGCACCAGATGAAAATCTGCAGCACTTGAAACCCCTCCTGTCTAAAACAGGGCAATGGACTGCTCTGCTGTGAGCTTGTATGGGTAGATGGCAGAGCCATTTCTTCAACCAGAAACTGTGAAAGCACCTTGATTACCAACCCTCCACTTACACAAACAAGTTACAAGGCTCAGTTCTTCTTGTTTCATCCATATCCCTTGAATTTGTGTATTTGCAATATATATATTATAACCAAATGTATAATTAAATATAATTTATATTAATATCTCCCATTGTGTATTTACCTACCTGGTCTTTTTGTATCCACTTTTAACCTAATGGATGATTTTGTACTTTTGTTCATTTTGTTTTAAAGCTGCAGCTAGTGTGATCTTATATATATATATATATATATATGAACCTGGAAAGTAAAACTTTCCACGGATTGTTAGTTATCCTTCAGATAACCTCCCAAATCCTTAACAGGGCTTGCAAAGTGATCTGAGCACTGACCTCTGCACCTCATTTCTTTTAATTCCTGGAGCCTGTCAGCCTCTTTTCCCTCTTAGCCGGAGGGCATGCATTTCCCCTGCTGGCTATCTTCCTTATCTTTTCCCTAACCTCTTCTTAAAGAGCTAACTTCTACTCCCAATTCGATGCCATTTCTCAAGGTGTTCTCCTTCCCCTCTCCCCTTGCCTTACGTTTTATCAACCTCTATGCTTCCTTTCATCAAGCTGGATGCTCGCTGATAATTCCCAGCATATAATCACACCAAATAATTCTTTGGCAGATTGCATTTGAAGTCAGAAGTATGAGAGCCTAATTCTAACCTTATCACTTATAGCTGAGTGACTTTATGTATGCCACTTGATTTCTCCAAGTTTTATTTCCCCATCTGTAACACATGGGCTTGCTGAGATGTAGCAAATGATATCTAACACAGTGCCTGGAACATTTATTTCCCACAACTTAGACGTTATTCACCTCTGATTGGCTTAGTTGTATAATCTATCATGTGCCCCGTGCTCAGTCGCGACTGACTCTTTGAGATCCTACGGACTGTAGCCTGACAGGCTTCTCTGTCCATGGGAATTTTCAGGCAAGAATACTGGAGGGGGTTGCCATTCCCTCTTTCCTGGGGATTTTCTCAAACCAGGAATTGAACCTGCATCTCCTGCAAAGCAGGTGGAGTCTTTACCTCTGAGTCACGAGTGAAGCCCATAATCTATCATCCTGCCTACCAAAGATGTGACCTAACACATAATTTGATAGCTCAAGGTACATTAGGGAAATGAGAGAGAGAGAGTGAAAGGCAGGATGGTTTCTGCCAACCAGCTGTGAAAAATGACAAGCTTTTCTAGGTCTTTCCTTATTGGTCCTTCACTGTTTGCTAATCAACCCCTGTGTTGATTGATCTTTTCATTGTACCTTCTGCTTTTTACCCCTAATTAAGAAACACCAGCCTTACTCCAGGTCCATCTCCCAGAAAGGTGAGAGAGGAGAGGTGGCAAGCCAATGCTAATTTCAAACTAACAATGTTTTCTTTCCTTTTATGAATGTGTTTGCATTTCACAAGCAGCTCTGGAGAGAAAATGGCTTACCCCATAGGCTGTAAGAATAGATAGACATTTTCATTGCCAAGGTCAGTATGGTGGGTAATTATTTTAGAGCAAGTTAAATAAAGAATCTTCCTTAAATAAGGAATTTTATAATATTCTCTACTTAATCTGTGCTGTAAGGAAATCCCATTGATTCCTAGTGCTACTGCATCTTCATTTGTGGCCATTAAAACAATTCAAAAACCAAGTGAAGGAATAAGATTTCTAATCCCCCAAAGATCTATATCTATTGCCTGCTGAAATTTTAGCTGTATTTTTTATTTCTGACTCTTGACATGTTTATATATGCTGAAGATTTCAATTAAAATAGACAGCAGAGTGATATTGAATCAATACTTGTTGTTTTGTATCTAGGGAAAAAGAAGCAATATGAAATATGGAAATCTGAGAGAATGTAAATGCTTTAGGATCTGCTGTGAGACACATTCTCCTGCTTGTCAGACAGACATGATTTTTAGAGCAGAGAATTTGCTGGCTTAAAGAAGACAACTTGCCAGTTTCATTAGTTTCATATCTTTCGCTAGACAGAGTCACTGTTCCAATCATTAAAATACCAGTCCTAAGCGCCCATTAAGTTTGAGCCAAATGACAGCGTGTTTTAGAAGTGCTTTGTACAATAACAATATGTAGCTGAATACTCCTTATAGATGAGTAAGCCTGTGATAACTTCACTATAAACTGAGTTCCACTCTCTTTTACTTGCGTAGGTTTCATTTTCATGAGCTTGCCAAGAACATAATTATTAGTGCTTCTTATGAATACCCAGTAGAGATCACATTGAAAGAGATTCATTGTTAGAACAGTAGAAATTTGTCAATATAAAGTACCAATATGGTAGGAACTAAGTAGGTGGAATCGCCAATTTTCATTATGGTGAAGCTGAATTTTTTCCCCTCCCTGGTCAGGGGTGTGTGGAGCAGTCAAACAGATTAGATCCAAAGAACAGTGAAGTGCTTAAACATATATAAGGGACACTTCAGAATAAATGCTATCAGATCATGAAGTATCTCTTGCAACCAAAATTAGGATGGGAAATCTACCAGAACAGAGCAAATCTCTAGTGAAGAAAATGCTATGTTTTCATTTTTAAAACCAAAGTATTTCATTATTTTGTTCCATACTGTGCACTCCACATAGCATCAGCCTGGGATTCAGAAGAAACTAAAAAACGTCTTGTGAGAAACATTTAAGGTCAACTAGATAACGTTTTTATTCTCTGTGATTCCCTCTGAATTTGCTATTGTTCATTCTGAATTCGTTGTTCTCTGAAAGCAAGGAGAAAAACAAACAGTAACTGTTGGATATCTTGTTTCTGTCTATCTGCAGAACTTGGGGCCTGCATGTGATACTTCAGAATGTAGTAGAAAACAGTATTTGTGTTTATATATTTTGTGTTTTTTTGAACATAATTTCCTACAGACCTGTTAAATTTCTTAAACTGCTAATACACAAGAGTTTCTCAAATTTGCAATTATTTCGTGGGCTGGAAAGGTAAATAAATATCTCCTTTGAAATAGCTCCTAAAGAAAAGGTGGGGATACTCAGCCATTTACCAGTAAGTACTTGGTGCTTTGTTGAAAAGCACATGGTTTCTTTATAGTCATCCACAGGCAAAAATTCTTATAAAAGGTGTTAATAAGTTCTTGATATGTATACATGTGCCTCAGGGCTTCTGCTCCACCTGATATGAAGAGGGAGCTACAATAATCTGTCTCTTGAGACAACTCTGTTCATTGCCAGGAATGGGAATTTGATTGCTTTTCTGAAATGTTTAGAAGAATGTTTTATCCCTAATGTGCTAAATGTTCACATATGAAATACAAAACAGTAGATGATTTCCCCAATCAACAGGCCTTCTGTGAGCAACATCATTCCCTAGCATGTGCCTGTAAGACAGCTCATTAGGACCATGTATATGATATGCTTCAGATCCTTTTTAAATCAATGTGCAAGGCTCACCCAATAATAATTTATCGTCCAAATTTTTACATTTATGCCCATGTTTTACTAAACATAGAAAGCATAATAGCAAAGAAAGTCATCTTCCATTAGGTCAAGAAGTACCAATCAAGGAAAGCTAAAAGTTACAGAGAACAGACCAGTTTTAATTTTAGACTATTAGAAACATCTGATTACAATTCACTTACATCTAAAAAATGATTTACCTTTCAAGAATGACTAAAGTTTTTGGTCTCCTAAGGTTTTAAGCACGTGTTGCTACTGCAAACCCTGCAGGTGTTTCAGTTTTAAGTTTTTGGATGGTTTTGCTTTTAATTCAAACTGAAATGGGCTCGTGTTTGCCTGTCAGGGTAACAAAACTATCCCAGCAGCAGATTCAATTCTAGAGATATAATTATGAACACCTACTGTGTGCAAAAACTGTGGGAGACCCTGAAAAAGACATACCTGTGAGTTATAGAGTCCCTGCCTCCAAACTGCCCACAATCAGAAGTTCAGCCTTTACTGAGCTTTTAATTAGAGATAAAATAGCCTTGGAGTTTGCAGGCCCAAGGGGAAGACAGGTCACAGATTTGTTCTATCTCCCACCCACCCATTTACCATTATGTTTTTTTTCTCTAAGGCAGTTTGATTTCTTTCTTTTTTTTTTTTTGGCTTCTCTGGGAGAATATACATTTGTGTGGGAGTGAATGCCTGAGTCACTGCTCAAGCACAGGGAAACAGAAGGGACAAGCAGCACGCTCTGCTGTTATAAGCACGGCCTCATCCCCCTTTGCTCCTGTCGATGGTGCTTCGGGCCCTGAGCATATGGGCACGGGCTTGTCTTCAGAGCCACTTATGGCACATATATAAAATTTACTGTGCCTTCCTGGAAAAATGCAGTCTTTGTGAACCACTTGGGAGAGGAATGGATTTATGGAAGGGGAAAAACACACCCAGTCAGGCCATTAAACACTGGTTCTCGTGCTGTTCTCAGTCACCAGACTATGACGGAAGAGCTCTCATCTTAGGCTCAAAAGGAGCGAGTGTTTATATCCTTTTTGAAATAAATTACTGGTCAAGATCTTTTTTAGGGAGCAATTTCCCTATTCATATCCTCAGAAACATAAGTTTATGAGGTCAATGATCATGGGTAAAGGAGAGGCAACACAAAAAATGACAGAAGTAATATGAAAGTTATTTTTCTATTACTGAAAAGAAAAGCCATATCAGAAACAGTCATTTAAGTAATCAATCCCTTTGAGTTGATTTATCAAAGAAATCCTGTTCATAAATTGTACCATACTTCTGTTGGTAGAAAACTGGTAATATGTTCTACAGTGCTTTTGGATGAATCCATGAAGGGTCTTAAGTCAATCTTCCAATCTGGCATTAGCATTTTCATCTCACTATGCATGATATTTTTAAAGTCAGGAGAGTTGGCTTTCAGTGTAAGTAGGCATACATTAAAGAATAAGAGCTTGGTGGCGTGCTGTTAGATGCTGTTTGACTTGGAAAAGCATTGTACATTTTCACTAATATGTTTAATTTTACTTAAAGATATAATGCTCGCTCCATCCTATATCTGTTTGTGAAACTATATTAAATACTTCCCATGATGAAATTGTGAACTAAAATTGGTGACCAGCAAGGGTAGGAAGGTAAAAGAAGACTCGTAGAGACTTTCGGGATGTCAATTTCCATTGAACAGAAGGAGGGAGAGCTCTTTGTATGTAGCTATATATTTTACATAACTTAACCTTTAAAGTGTTGTGTGGTTTATTTATATACATGAAATCAAAATGAACATGCCACTCTTTTCTACTGAATATGTCATTTTGGCTAAGGCTATAATTAGAAATGCATAACTTGAATATTTTGAAATGTTTTGTTTCTACTTTGGTGGGGTTGGAAGAGGGAGTGGAAAGGCAAATGCACTTCAGCAGGTGCTGCTTACTGTTCAGCTCAAAGGTTTCATCTCAATGGAACCTGTGAGCACTGTGGCCTTTTGCAAAAACCATCGGAGTGGGTTAAGAAACCTGGATTCCAGCTGGTTTTGCCTTTAGTTATGAAACCAAAAGAATATCGTTAGCTTTGTTTAAATGCCTCTGCTTCATTCCCCATTAGCACTTTGTATGTTGCATACATATTACAGCCCATATGTAGCATGTGCTCACTGTGCAGGAATGATGATAAGTACGTTACATGCGTTGCGTTATTTGAAATGTCCTTTCGTAACATTTACTAGATTATACTCAAATGATTTGTTCATGAGTCCAACTCTTTTGTATGATCGAGATGGTTTTATTGACATTTTAGATGCTTTAGAAAGATTTGTTAGGTTTGATCGGCCTTTTATGTTCCTCAATTCTAATTGTTTTAAGGTTTTTATTTCATCAAATAAGAATAGGAACATATTTCTCTTCATCAGGATAAGGAGGGCTTCCTTAATGTCTTCTGTATTGTTGTAATATGTTATAGTAAAATATTTTTGGTATACTTTTCCTGTGTTATCATAGACCATTACCATTTTAATTTGATTTTTGTAGCTCAAGTGACTCACTCAGGCACAGGGAAGTATTCCCTCAATAGATTCTTCTTAGTGATAAAATAAGTGAAAATATCATAGATTCTCATCCATCAGACACTAAAAACATACAGTGAAGCCACAGGGTTTGCCAAAATACTGATCCTCACATTGATCATTGTCAACTTAAACTTGTCTTTTAAAAAGCTATGCTTGTTATGTGTTTGTATTTGCTCTTGTGATACAACTATTAATATATTTCCAAGTTTCATCAGTTCTACAAAACAAAAAAGGTTTGTTTGACTAACCAAGAAGTGTTAGTCTGTCTCTACCTGTTTAGAAAATAGATTAAGAGTTGTTTTTTGAAAACATCTTAGGGTCTATATCTTAAATGTGAATATAAAATCCATTAGCAGTCCACAATGAGAACTAATTGCTGGAGTGCAATCTTGGCAGCATTTTTATAACTGCTAGTGGAGCTCACATAGCTAAGATAGTACATTATCTTATAAAAATTATATTCTCAGGGGATTTTATTTCTAATATATAACAATGTGAATAATAGCATGCACTGTTCAGATGAAAACCTCCTACTAGTATAAACTAAGTTTGAGATGTTTCGAGTTTATATCTGAGGTGGATAAGTTACATTTAGATAAACACTCTCCCTTTTCCTTTCCATCTTTGGCCATTAAATCATCAGTATCATTCAAGAAGAGGAGAGATAATAAAGAAAAAATAAGAAATGAAGAAGAATAAGAAGAAAACAAAACAAAGACAAAATACCAAAAATCATCAAGAGAGGACAACTATCAGAAATCGATAGAAAGTTTCTTTCCTCAGTGCTCTGGACAGCAAAAATGAGGCTAAAGATGTATTCTTTTTGAAAAGGAACACTGAAGTATGTTATCATATCCAATTACATTTTAGTAGTAGGGATGACAAAGATATAAAAATATTTACTTACTGAAGCCAAGGTTTCCAGTTGGGTTTTTCAATCCCATGGCTAAATAGAACATCCAAAAATTCAGAGTTAAGTAGCTTTTAAGGTCACTTGAAACATTGTGTTTTTTAATCACAGCACAGCCTTTTTGTTAATTTTCTTTCTGGGCAGAGTCATTGTATTATCAAACAAGAAAGAAAACAAATGATGTAAAGCAGAGATGGAGGGTGGAGAAAGAGATAAAGTCTGTGATTGACTAAGGACCAGGTATAGTCAGCTAGGCAGACTGAGATGAAAAGAGATGAGTATTAAAGCATCCTAGACTATTTTGGCTTGAACTACCCAGTTTTGGCTTGAACCCAGCATTTGTATATGGGGTAATGAGGAATAAAATTGGAAAGGGATATTTGAGTTACATTGTAGAACAAGTCAAACTCAGGTGAGAACATTGTTTGTGTCAGGCATCCACTGGACAATGAAGTGATAAGGATGTAGAGAAAAAGCTGTTTCCAAATGTTATTTTACCCAGATGCCTGCTGAGTCTTCCCCATGCTGCCCCTCAACTCGCAGAGATCTGAGTAAACTTGGTCCTGTCTCCATAATTCCTTATATCCTGTGAATGTCTCAATCTATCCTCACAATTTGTGAATTCCCTGGGGCTGTATTTCCATCATCTGCTCCATTTCTGCCCTCTATGTGTGTACAATCTCTACTATAATCACACTATATTTGGCAGGATATCTGATTCAGTGTTGTCAATTTTTCATTAAAAAAAAAAACTGCAACAAGGGCTTGATATTTTTAGTAACTTTGCTGAAGATTTGAGAGGTCATGTCTGTAAGTTTCTTCTCCATTCCCTCCCTATTATTTCATTGAGAGTAGCTCCTCCTTCTTCTCTGAAGCCCTGATACAAACTGACATTCATGTCCTTAAGGGACTCCTCCACCACCTCCATGAATTTGCTCATTTTCTTGAATTATTAATGTTCCGTAAGATTTAGTCACAGGCTTTGCCTGTCTCTGGAACTGTAGTGTAAAGTCAGCAGACTTTGGAAGATCCCAGGGTATACTTTAACATCTGCTATTCCACTTACTATACTCTATTGAAAGAATTAGACTTGTTTTAAAAGGGATGGCCTGAAGCAAGCTTAGGGCATAATTCTCTTGGGAACAAAGAAATGAGCAAGTTATTGTACTTTGTACGTGTGTGTGCATAAATTGTGCACAAACACAAGTTTTCATATGTGTAAAAAACACACAGTGAATACTTTCGAGAGACCCTGAGAATTCCTTGTGGAATTGGCATTTGGGATCTCCTTTTGTTAGCCATACAAAATGTGATGGGAATTTTGATCCCTTTCTTCTAGCCACACTAGTAATGGAATATTGTCATAGGGTTATATTTCTTACTATTTTCTGAAGTAAAGGATATTTTAAGTCTTTCATTTCAAAAAGACCTTGCTTTCTTCCATTTTCTGCCCTTCTTAGCCCATCTTCAGGATAAAGGAGTTTCAGAAATTAGCCCCATTTTTTCTTGAGCTTAGTGGATGTTTTTGGTTGCCTGCTTAGTGTCTGTGACTTTACCCCTCATTTCCAACATCACCCTGATTGTGTATGCATTTCTTCCTTTGTCCTGACCCCTGCCCCAGGGTTGGAATTTGTTTCAGTGAACTAATTTTGTTAATACCAGTCCTCTTGCCTAGATTAGGAGTGGATTAGTCTAACCCAGCTTAATTTGATGAGAGGTTTGCTTTAGACTGCCTGAAGTTTCCATTCATTTAAAACAGGGTAGAAGACCAGCACAAGTCTCCTATAGGACATGAATAAAGCTACAACACACAGTCATGACTATTGTCCTGGGATTCGTCCCATGACCATCAGAGATAGCAGATTTATGATGAAGCAGTTGCAGCATTGGAGAAGGAATTGGCAGTCCACTCCAGTATTCTTGCCTGGAGAATCCCATGGGCGGAGAAGCCTGGCAGGCTACAGTCCACAGGGTCGCAAAGAGTCGGACACAACTGAGGGACTCACACACACACACATTTGCAGCACGCATAGGGATAAAGGAACTTGTAATCTACAGCATTTTTAAACCAATACACCAACTAATTCTGACACTTGCTCTGACTCCATTTGTAACTCCATTTGTAGTTATTGTAAATTATTGGCTCCATTTCCCATGTTATGCAAGAGATCCCTATCCTTGTAGCTTATTTATTTTGTACATAGTAGTTTCTACTAATTCCTCACCCCTGTATTGCACCCTCCCACGGGGAATTACTATAAATGGTTAATTGTTCTCTATATCTGTGAGTCTACATCTTTTTAGTTATATTCACTAATTCACTAATTTGTTTTCAGAGTCTGTGTATAAGTGATATTGTATTTGCCTTTATCTGACTTAATGTCACTTAACATAATGTCCTCTAAGACCTTCTGTATTGTTACAAATGGCAACGTTCTTTTTTATGCCATTTCCTACTCCAGGGAATCTTTCTGACCCAGGGATTGAATCCACATCTCTTGCATCTCCTGCATTTGCAGGTGGATTTTTTATCACTGCACCACCTGGGAAGCTCTGCACACAATATACATATATATGTGTGTGTGTGTGTGTATATATACATATATACATTTATATATATATATATATACACCACATCTTCTTTATCCATTCATTTATTGATGGACACTTAGGTTTCTTTCATATCTTGGCAATTATAATAATGCTGCTATGAACATCAGGTGCCTGTATCTTTTCAAATTAGTGTATTTTTTTTTTTTTTTTTGCTTTTTTGTTTTTTTTTCAGAGATATACTCAGGAGTGGAATTGCTGGGTCACTAAGACTTATCAGTTTAAAATTCCATGTATCACTTAAGTTCATACAGCACTCCTGTGGCTATTTCAATGAGCTTACTTCAATCCTTAATCATTCTTTATAAGGATTTCTGCAATAGATGCCAAACACTCTCTCAGCCTTCTATCTCTTCTCCCAGAAATTCAATCTCCAAGTTACTTCCAGAAAGAGCTTTCTAAACTAAAATTTGGCATGTCCTCTTCCAGCCTAAAATTTGTAAGTAATGTCCTATCTTTCGAGCATAAAGTCCCAAAACTTTTGCATGGCATTTAAGGTGTTTTCTTTTCCATTTGATTATGGCTTAGTTGATTTTTATATGAATTCTGTGTCCCAATTATATTGTTTCTTAAAATTATGTATACATGACTTATTATTCTCACAATCTGATGGTTGTTTAAATTCATCTCCTTTCATGTACTTACTGTAATTAATATTTGCATATGGCAAGCTCTTACATCCACAAAGATTGTCAGGGAAAACCTTTAATATAATTTCTATCCCAACACTCTTTAGGAGCATTGGGTCTTTCTTCACAGGGCTCCTGCAAGGTCATGCCATACCTCCTTTAGAAAACAACATGGCACATTCTAATAGTTTACTTTTCTGTTAGTTTCTCTGCTGAACTCTGAACTCTTGGATCTAAGCACTTTTGTCATGTATTTCTGATACTTCCATTGTGCCTGGCACATAGTGGACAACCAGTGTCTGTTTGGGAATGAATAGTGAGAAAGACAATTGCTAATGTAAAGACTGAAGACTGTTCATGACGTCAGCTTTTTAAAAAGCAAAATTTCAGAGAGTTAATTGTTTCTGCTTGCAGTTATTCTTGTGACACCTGACTGTTTTATATGTGCTTTCATCATTTTATTTTGTTTTCCACTGAGACATTTGATGCTGCTTTGTAGTTTTCTGTTGTTTTTATGCTCTGGAATGTATTTAATAACAGGAGATAATGTTGATTTGTCTTAAGATTTAGGTCACTAATCAGGAAAACAATTGAAAACACATTTTTAAACTAAGATTATATATTAATTAGCTCTTCTCTGGTGGCTCAGGGGTAAAAAACCCACCTGCCAATGGAGGAGACGTGGTTTTGATCCCTGAGTCAGGAAGATCCCCTGGAGAAGGAAATGGCAACCCACTCTAGTATTCTTGCCTGAGAAATCCCAAGGACAGAAGGAGCCTGGCAGGCTACATGGGGTCACAAAGAGTTGGAACACAACTTAGTGACTAAACAACAGCATTAACAGTACATCTAATTACTTGACGTTAAAAGAGTGTATATTCTATTTGTCTTAAAGGGAGATGATAGAGACAGGGTGAGCTCAGGATACTCTCTTTTATAGCTTTTTTTCTGGCACACACACACACACACACACACACACACACACACACCCAAAAATATTGCAATTATCAGGAAAGATTAGGTCATACTGTAGTAAAACAAAACAGCTCCATCCCTCCCCAAATTCCAAGATCTCAGACACTACATCATAAAACTTCACTTCTTTTTTGTGCTACAAACCCATGCATGACAGAACACTTTCACTTCACACAGTCACTCAGAGATCCAGGCTAACAACATGATCCCATCCTGGAGATACACCTCCGGAAACATGAAGTCTTTGCTAAAGCAACAACATAGAAAGGGAATGCAGAATTGTGCATGTTTTTTTCTGTAGTCAAGCATAAAAGTGACACACTTCATTTTGATCACAGTTCAGTGGACAGAACTAGTCACATCATCTTGCCTAATGACAGGGGGCGCTGAACGCATAATGGTGCAGATACAGCTGTTGGTGAGTGTTTCTTTCTGCCACATTCCTGTGGTACCTGTTCATAGATTCTTATAGCAATCCAGTCTTGGAAAAGGTAGTAAAATTTATAAGAAGAGAGGGAGAGAAAACAAAGACCTTTTATTTCTATCTTTCCAATAAGCAAACTGCCCTTCATTTGAGATTCAAATTCTAAGTCCCCTGTTTCACAATCTGTCTGTCTGTCTATTTATATATCTATAGAGGATAACAAGCAGAGCAGGCCATTTTGTCTAGAAATTTCATATCTATTGAATTGCATATAGAACATGAAAATAAATATAAATATGATAATTAAATGAGATAAAAATTTAAAAGTAGTACATCATCCTACTTTGTCAATAAGATTTTTCTCACTCTATGGTACAGTATCTAACTTTGCTTTTTTTTTTTTAAATTTTATTTTATTAGTTGGAGGCTAATTACTTCACAACATTTCAGTGGGTTTTGTCATACATTGACATGAATCAGCCACAGAGTTACACGTATTCCCCATCCCGATCCTAACTTTGCTTTTTAAACACAAAGGAGAGCATATTGGCTGATAGTATTGAAAAGTTCAGGCATTGGCTGCATTGACCTGAGGCTCAGCTGTGCCCTGTTGTTCTAATAATGATGTCAGTACCTGGGTTCTCCTTTTAATTTCCCACTTCTAAATCAACTCTGCTCTATTGAGGCTTTCTTTCTAGGAAGACTCTTGTCACTAAGGTTCTTTGGTCATCTCTATGCCCTATCTGCTCATTAAAAGTGAGGTTATGAGGAGGAATACATGAGCAGCTACAGGCAGTATCTAGAATAAGGTAGGGCACTTAGCTAAACATTTCCTAAGTTTTGGTTATTCTATCTTTGATGTTCCAGCAAGAGTCTGGAAGGAGAATTTCATTACCATGGCTTGAATCAGATGCTCAAATCTTAACTAGTCAGTGTGATAGTAGATCAAATACTGTGAATGGCCAGGCGTACATCATTTGTCCACATTTGCAGAAGGAAGGGATGTGTTTGTGGTCAGCTCTATCTGACATCCTTGGACTGATTGTTGGGGAGGGGGTTTCCTTGAAGGGTAAAGGGACCCTGGGAAGACAAAATAAACAAATTCCCTATCCTGCTTGGTATACTCCAAACATTAGCATATTCATTTGGTGTTCTGTATTTAAATACATAAGGTATACTGATAAAATCTCATTTTCACTTAAGATATAATTTCTATCAATGTTTCATACATCATTCAAAATTAACAATTATAATGGAGACAAATACTCAGAGTGAATATAGGCTATTTAAATTTTTAAGTCTTGGAGGAGTAGAATTTTCCTTCTGAAATAAAAGTAAGTATTTTTATGCCTTTGATAGTTAATCATTTAATCAAACTATAACTTTTTTATTTGCATAGATGAAATTTTATTGTTCCCCCCAAAAGTCAACCTTTTAGCAGTAAAATGGATTAAGAACATTAAATACCATCAGTGCTTTTACCCTGCCCTCTCTGTGTTTAACTTAGATTAAAAACTGCATAAACCACTGGTTATTGAAAAACATGTATTTCCAGGTGTGCAGTATGATCTCAATGTTTATTTTTATAAATAAGTCATATTAATGTGATTATTACTGCTTAAGTGTTTTACTACATGGAAAAGAATAGGTTTATTGACTAGATGTTCTTAAGTATTAGATTTGTAAATTCATCAACAAATTGAATAATTTGGTTCAAATCTAATTAAGTTAGATTTGGGGCATCTGTATGTTTGCTACAAATCTATATGATTGCTACAGCATACAGCAATCTGCTATGTTATTACCTTATGATCAATTATATTAAAAATAATACTATAAATATCATACCAGATTGCATTTTTCAAAAATCCTAAACATATATACATGTGCATTTAAATTGCTATACTTATCTCCAGTAATTACGTTTCTAATCATTTTATTCTTAAAGATTTTCTCAGATCTATAATATCTCTGAAAAATATCTCTGGAAAATGTCTGAAATATGTTACTTTTCATAAAGCAAGTACTGTTACAGTATTTTCACTCCAAAAAAAATCATCTTGAATTAAAATTTGATTCATTTTACAATTTAAACCACCAAAAATTTTCCTATACTGGCAGCCAATATCCGAGGAAATTTCCTAGGATTCTAAGTGAGTTCTTGATTTCAAGTGGAATTTGTACAACTTATTTTAAAGCATTTATGATTTCTGGTTTAACAGCTGTTTTAATCATTTCCATATAAACTGTTATTTATATCTTAATGTTAAGCTTCTAGTTATCCTTCCTTTTTTACTATACTATCTCACATCCATATTCTAATATTTACATAACAGTCTTTCCCCCAGCCTCCTCACCACCACCATCTTTTTATTTCCATTACAATAATCTTTTTATTATTTTTATTACCAAAAAATTACTCTATCTGCCAATATTCTGATATTATTATTGCTCGAAAGACATTTCTCCATTGGCCAAGACTTAAGGTTTGTGGAGGTAAAGAAATTCTGCCCCCACATTCACAAACTGGTCTTTTTTATCAGAAGAAGTTCCAGTTAATTTTATCTTTCTACCATACTGAAGAATAGCTGTAATAAATTTTCATTTATGAATTGGAACAGTCCTGAGCCATGACCCATCTGAGAGTTTCCATCTCTCATTTCTATTCTCTGTGACAGTATGCTTGGTGCCAGAGGAGAACTTTCAAAATAATTCTGTCATGTGAAAGCTGCAGTGCGGTTCTCACAGAAAGAACTCTCCTAGCATCAGATTTATGCAACAAAACATACAACAGAAACCTGGTCATTTCTGTAAGATGTACATGCGGATTTTGAATGAAGCCTTCAGATTTTGTGTTTATACTGGGGTCATAAAATTTCATTAAAATGGCCGTAGTTATCAAGAACAACAACAACAACAGCAAAGAATCTTTAAATAACATTTTTAAAACCCAATATGTATAGTGGATTTTTGTATCTGTCCATGGAATACCTACAGTAAACCTGTTGAAAGTGTAAATATTCTCAGGCTCAAGGTTAAGCATATATACATATATAAACACACAAATCAAGAAGCCAAACCCCAAAACTGTTTTGTGCAACCCATTTTATTATTTAACATCGATAAAGTGAACATTTCCCGCCCCCCCCCCCCCATTTTCAACACTGTTTAACCTGAATTTGAAAGGAGTTAAACAGAAATCTAAAACCTCTCATTAGTGACTTAGACTTTTCCCCCTTAGGCAACCAGAAAATAGTGTAGGATTTTGTGGAAAGTTGAAGGGGATGTATCAGGATTTAAGGAGTATTCTACAGCTGCTGTTAACCAAGTCTGTGGAGGTAATCTGAAAACTAGATCCTCCAGACTGTGCCGGGTATATGTTAAACCTCAGTTTTAATTTACAGCCGGTAATTTAGTTTCCTTGGCAGTAATTCATAAATCCCCATTGCATCCCACCACCGCTGCATTATAATGGTGCTTTATCCAGAGCAGCTTCTAACACCACTGAGCCTCCTTCTCAAGCCACGGCGGTTTCCGCTTACAGAATCCCACCCAATGCCAGTTATAACAAATGCATAGCCTTATTGAAAATGTGCTGGTGTGTCTCACATTGTTATGCAGGTCCACGGTCATTAAAATTTTATCACATAAACCCTGCTGTCTGCACAGAAGAGGAATTGAAAATATTGGCAAGGGATGATCACACATTTTATCGGAATCTCCTAAAAGAGAAAAGCAACATGTTTAGAGCAGGAAGGAACAAAAATAACATTGCCTTTAATTTAAATAAAACAAAATGTCAGAAACCTCTGAAATTGACATTTATCTCTACTGTTCATTTTCACATTTCCCTTGAATGTCTCAGTTTCCCAAAGTTGCATAACAGTTTGATGCAGTTGCAACAATATGATTTTTATAGCTTTCTCTTAGAAAGCTGGTGTTAATCAGGAGGCCCCTGAGATCTAAAGGCAGCACATTATTGATTACAGTGTTGACTTATCAAAAGATTGAGAGATTAGTGGGTTTAATGCTTTAAGTAGAAATAAAGATTTGAATGGCTGGACCCTTGATTTGGGGAATTGGAATTTAGCTTAGATATTTGAATATGATCAGTGAATATGATAAAATATGAAAAAGGAAGGCAGATAAAATATGAAACAGTGGAGCAAAATCAACCTCGCAATACCTACAACATTTTTGTGAAAGTCACATGCATTCCCCTCCAAAATAGTCTTCCTTAACTATTGTGTCTGAATACATTTTGTTTATTGTGAGGTGTGGCATTTATGTTTTTCCTTTTCCTATTTAGAATAGATAGTGACTTTCCTAATTGTGCTTTTTCAATTTCCATAAATAGTATGAGTAATCACTTTGAAAATCTATCAGAGCTTTGAAAATGTATGAGTTGTTCTAATTTGTCATATTTTAACATTTTATTGTTTGAAACAGTTTAATGGTTTATTTCTATAGGTTTTCAAGGTTAAAATCAGAATGTGGTCAAATAAATTTTAAGCAGATGAGAAAATCAGCCAAGAATAAATATTTGATTGTGTGCTAAATTCCTAATATTTGTATTATTTTGTACGTATATAGAGCTTCCCAAGTGGCTTGATGGGTAAAGAATCTGCCTGTAATGCAGAAGATGCGGGAGATGTGGGTTTGATTCTTGGGTTGGGAGGATCCCCTGGAGGAGGACATGGCAACCCACTCCAGTATTCTTGCCTGGAGAATCCCATGGACAGAGGAACCAGTGGGGTGGGAGCTTGAGTCCTTAGGGTCTCAGAGTTGGACACGACTGACATGCAACTGAGCACGCATGCATGGATATGTAAGACAACAGCTCTCAACCTTGCTAACCTGACTCAGTAGAGCTGGAGGAGTAGTTACAAATTTGCTCTGATATATCTTTTCCTCTTCAGTCTTTTGAAATTATGGAGACAAATTTGTTAGGGAGATTTCTTGACTTCAAGCAATGTTAATTAATACATGCTCAAATTTACCTTAGGCACCTTTTTATAATTACCATCTATTTTTTTTCGTTAACAAACCAAAAATTAATATATAATTTAATTTTCATAATATAATTTTAACATCTAGTTTTAGTTATAGGATGTTGTCTTACATATTTATGTGAAGAAGTCTTTCCTTATTTTGAAGTCCAATTTCTAAGTTTCTTTTTAAAAGATTCAAAAATTAAGAGAGGCATGAGGTTGTAGTGAATAGTTCCAAGTGTTCACTTAAGAAATTGGAAACTGTATATTAATTCTATGAGCATAATTCAGCTCATAGAATAAATGAATAAATACAATGGAAAACTGAAGTAGGGATTATATCTATTAATTATATACATATAAATATGTGTTAGCACATTCATATCAGAATAAACCTTGGTTGGACATTTTGGAAATAGACACTCTACATGACATGAACACTTTGGACTGTACATACCTGCCTGCCACTGTATTCCATGGCATACCTCTGGTGTGAGGTATGTGTTGTATGTGAGGTATGTATGTGAGGTATGTATTCAGACACAACAGCTCAACAAACAACTGAGCATAGTTTTCAGCTTGGAGCTTCAAAAATGTCATGAAGAAATGAACAAATTATTTGATAATCATTGAACCTGCACTTTTTCTCTTTAAGCATTGTAAGATATGCATGTACAGACACATAAATATGTATATGTGTATGTGTGCATGTCAGTCGCTCAATCATGTCCAACTCTTTCTGACCCCACGGATTATGGCCCACAAGACTCCTCTGTCCATGGAGTTCTCCAAGCAAGGATACTGTAGTGGGTTGCCATTCCCTTTGCTAGGGGATCTTCCTGACCCAAGGATTGAACTAGGGTCTCCTGCACTGCAGGCAGATTCTTTACCATCTGAGTCACCAGGGGAAAGGAATATACACATATGCAAATGTATTTTATACACAACCAACAGATTGCAGTATTTCAAGGCCACTATATTCATTATGTAGTCATATAATTCCTTTCTGTAGGAATGAAATATTATTCTAAGATTGACTAAGACAGTAAAACAAATTGTCTAAACTTTCAGCAATGAGATATCCCTGAAATTACATGCATTAAATTGTACTTTGAATAGTTTAAACTGTTTTGAACAGAAAAACATATTTAAGAAGTGGAAGAATATTCTGGTATGATTTAGACCTAAACTATGTCACAGTATATTTTTCAGGAGAAAAAGCTTGCTATATTTATTTCCTCAGAGTTGGTTCTACCATATATCTATGGGTAACACCCGGTAGCCCAGGTAGAACACAGGTATGTATTTTATAGTGTCCATTGGTTTGTGCTTTTATTTCTATTTCTTTAACTGAGCAAGTTAGAAATCATTAGTAAAATCTCATTTCACCAATAATGAAGATTTTGGTATGAATGTCATATTACTGCTGCTGTGGTTCAGTTGCTAAGTCATGTCTGACTCCTTATGACCCCATGGATGGCAGCACGCCAGGCTTCCCGGTCCTTCACTATCTCCCAGAGTTTGCTCCGGTTCATATCCATTGAATTGGTAATGCTATCTAAGCACTTCATCCTCTGCTGCCTTCTTCTCCTTTTGCCTTCAATCTTTCCCAGCATCAAGGTCTTTTCCAATGAGTCAGCTCTTCGCATCAGGTGACAAAATATTGGTGCTTCAGCTTCAGCATCAGTCCTTCCAACGAGCATTTAGGGTTGATTTCCTTTAGGATTGACTGGTTTGATCTCTTTGCAATCCAAGGGACTCTCAAGAGTCTTCTTCAACACCACAGTTCAAAAGCATCAAGTCTTTGGCACTCAGCCTTCTTTCTGGTTCAACTCTCACATCCATACATGACTACTGGAAAAACCATAGCTTTGACTATATAGGGAAAAAAAAGTAAAGTGATGTCTTTGCTTTTTAGTACACTGATAGGCTTGTCATAGCTTTTCAAGGACAAGTGACTTCAGTTACCACCTGCTGTGATTTTGAAGTCCAGGGAAATAGAATCTGTCACTGCTTCAACTTTTTCCCCATCTATTTGCCATGAAGTGATGGGACTGGATACCATGATTGTGATTTTTTGAATGTTAAGTTTTAAGCCAGCTTTTTCACTCTCCTCTTTCACTTTCATCAAGAAGCTTTTTAGTTCCTCTTTGTTTTCTGCCATTAGAGTGGTATCATCTGCATATCTGAGGCTGTTGATATTTCTCCTGGCAATCTTGACGACATTTTGTGATTCATCTAGCCAGGCATTCACACGATGTCCTCTGCCTATGTGTTAAATAAGCAAGATGACAATATACAACCTGGTTGTACTCCTTTCCCAAATTTGAAATAACCACTTGTTTCATGTAAAGTTCCAGCTGTCATAGGCAGGATCAGTATACTGAAAATGTAATGGATTGACCTCAGATTACTAGATATGTATGCATCTGGTCCCATCACTTCATGGGAAATAGATGGGGAAACGGTAGAAACAGTGTCAGACTTTATTTTTGGGGAGCTTCAAAATCACTGCAGATGATTGCAGCCATGAAATTGCAGCCATGAAATTAAAAGACATTTACTCCTTGGAAGGAAAGTTATGACCAACCTAGATAGCACATTAAAAAGCAGAGACATTACTTTGCCAACAAAGGTCCGTCTAGTCAAGGCTATGGATTTTCCAGTGGTCATGTATGGATGTGAGAGTTGGACTGTGAAGAAAGCTGAGCACCAAAAAATTGATGTTTTTGAACTGTGATGTTGGAGAAGACTCTTGAGAGTCCCTTGGACTGCAAGGAGATCCAACCAGTCCATCCTAAAGGAGATCAGTCCTGGGTGTTCATTGGAAGGACTGATGCTAAAGCTGAAACTTCAATACTTTGGCCACCTCATGCAAAGAGTTGACTCACTGGAAAAGACCCTGATGCTGGGAGGGATTGGGGGCAGGAGGAGAAGGGGACAACAGAAGATGAGATGGCTGGATGGCATCACCAACTTGGTGGACATGAGTTTGAGTAAACTCTGGGAGTTGGTGATGGACAGGGAGGCCTGATGTGCTGTGATTCAAGGGGTCGCAAAGAGTCGGACACAACTGAGCGACTGAACTGAACTGAACTGATGCTATTATTTACAGTTCAAATAATAGGCAACGTGTTTAATTGTATATCACAGCCCATTTTATTTATGAAAATTAAAATAAGACACCACCCTTTTCAAATTTGTAAGTTGTAGTAGTGGTTTCTTATAAAAACAAATTGAGTCTAAATTTCTATCTAATCCTTACTGTCTTCAATGAATAGATGTCTCATTTATTGTTTTGTTTATCATCAGTGAATTGAAATGCACATTTAGTGTTCTAAAGATATTGAATGTCTTGTTTCACAGACTGGGAATGATTTTCAGTATAAGAAAACTCAATCACATATTCCTTAAGCAATAAAGACATTTAATAACCTCATATCACAGAAATCAGAGAGGGATTCAGTTCCAAGGATCAGTGACTCAGTGATGTGAAGGGTAGACATTTCAAAATTCTCTTGTCCTCTCTTCTGTATCACAAGATGCCTGCCACAGCACTGATTTCCATGGCCTCATACACTTGTTCCAGGCAGAAAGACATTTTAAAATCATACATCCTCATTAGCAAACCCTTATGTATAACCCCAACATCTATCTTCTCACAGCTTGAATAGCAATATTTTTTCCTATTAATTTTCCTTTTTTTTTTTCTTTCAGTCTTTTAGTGTCTTATCTGTGACAGTTGAACTAAGCCCCTCTTTATATTTGAAAAAACACTTCCTAAACATTGAGTTAGTTCCATTTACTGCCCTCTCTCTTTATTATTACCTTTCCATTGCTTATATGGTGCTATCATTTACATGAACATTAATTTTTCATTGCAGTCACCCATAGCTTTCATGTGGAAAATATTTCATTATCCTGCTTCAAAACTAAATAAAAATATAGATATACTATAACAAAGATTCACAACAAAAAGAGACATTTTAATTCTCATTGGTATGAAGGTGACCATTACAGCCTCCTTACTTGTACATTTATGTAGAAGGATGAAGAAAAAAAAAAAAAGTGGACAGAAAGTCAAGGTAGGGTGTCCAGGTTGTATTCCAAGGATTTCTCCAGATCTATTTAAAAATGTTTGCAAACAATTTAGAAGGGAACTTACCAAACAGACTAAAAACATGGGCCAATGCTAGAATTCTGTGACTCAGATTTTGCAATCTATAGAAACCATTCTGGTAGATCTACAAGTAATAACTGATTTGATTGCTTCAAAACAGTACAGGTTGCTGTACTTAGAAGGCAAGCTCTTCAAACTGTAACTCAGCAACTTGCCTGGAACAGCATCAATCCTCTTATATGTATTAACAATTAATTCTTAAACTGGGCACCCTTTATGCAATATAACTAATGGTACTTATGCTTCCACAGTTTTAACTCAAACTAAAAAAAAAATAGCATGGACATTTGTCCAAATAGTCTTATAATGAGTCTCATTAAAATTGTGTTTAAAAAAAAGCATGTAATAACTTCCTAGTTTTAAATTTAAATCTTAGGGCAAAGGAGGCCATTTTCTTTTTTAATATTCAACAGAATTGTTGCATGCATACAAGCAATTTTATACTTCTCTACATTGTAAATGTTTACTTCTTATATGTTTCTTATTAAAACTGGCAGTTTAATTTTAAAAACCATCTCGCAATTGCTTTCACATCTACAATCTATCAGTGCTGGTTTTTCTAACAACTTCCACGGGAAGCCCAATGGCTAACTGCAAAATTCTTGCCAACACAAGTACACTGTGCTCTCTGTAGAATTGCTTTTCTTATTAAAACTTTTGTGAGTGCTTGTTTTGAAATTATTTTTCCCCCATTTATCACTGGCAAGTTTCTACAAGATGATATGACATCTCAGTAAAAGACTAGAAGAGTTGTGTCTCTTTGAAAAGCAAAGTTTCCAAAAGTAGCTTCTCTTAACTCTGTAACAATAAATCAGCAACAATATAAACATTGTTAATGCTCAATAAAGTATACTAGCAAGGCAAATAGTTCAGATATAAATAATATAAATGAAATTTGTAAATACTCAATTAAAAATCTAATATTTTACAAATTATATTTAAGCATAGAATAACAAGGTATTTTGGAGGGTACAAGTATTACTTGCTTTCACAGGTCAGAAAAGAGTTAAAACTCTAGAAAAACTATTACTGTAAGTGCAGAAAATATGGATAATTTCTAACTTCAGAAAAGCCAAAAGGATAGGACACTGAAAGAGGAACTCCCCAGGTCAGTAGGTGCCCAACACGCTCCTGGAGAAGAGTGCAGAAACAACTCCAGAAAGAATGAAGGGACGGAGCCAAAGCGAAAACAGCACCGCATTGTGGTTGTGACTGGTGATAGAGGCAAGGTCCGATGCTGGAAAGAGCAATATTGCATAGGAAACTGCAATGTTAAGTCCATGAATCAAGGCAACTTGGAAGTGGTCAAACAGGAGATGGCAAGAGTGAACGTCACCATTCTAGGAATCAGCAAACTAAAATGGACTGGAATGGGTGAATATAACTTAGATGACCATTATATCTACTACTATGGGCAGGAATCCCTTAGAAGAAATGGAGTAGCCATCATAGTCAACAAAAGAGTCCGAAATGCAGTCGTTGGATGCAATCTCAAAAATGACAGAATGATCTCTGTTTGCTTCCAAGGCAAACCATTCAGTATCACGGTAATCCAAGTCTATGCCCCAACCAGTAACACAGAAGCTGAGGTTGAACGGTTCTATGAAGACTTACCAGACCTTTTAAAACTAACACCAAAAAAAGACGTCCTTTTCATCATAGGGGACTGGAATGCAAAAGTAGGAAGTCAAGAAACACCTGGAGTAACAGGAAAATTTGGCCTTGGAGTACAGCATGAAGCATGGCAAAAGCTAATAGAGTTTTGCCAAAGGAAAGCAGTGGTCATAGCAAACACCCTCTCCCAACAACACAAGAGAAGGTTCTACACATGGACATCACCAGATGGCCAACACTGAAATCAGATTGATTATTTTCTTTGCAGCTAAAGATGGAGAAGTTCTGCATAGTCAACAAAAACAAACAAACAAAAAAACCGGGAACTGACTGTGGCTCAGATCATGAACCCCTTATTGGCAAATTCAGACTTAAATTGAAGAAAGTAGGGAAAACCACTAGACCATTCAGGTATGACTCAAATCAACTCCCTTACAATTATACAGTGGAAGTTAACAATAGATTTAAGGGACTAGATCTGATAGACACAGTGCCTGATGAATTATGGATGAAGGTTCATGACATTGTAGAGGAGAGAGGGATCAAGACCATCCCCAAGAAAAAGAAATGCAAAAAAGCAAAATGACTGTCTGAGAAGTCCTTACAAATATCTGGGAAAAGAAGAGAAGTGAAAAGCAAAGAATGCAGAGTTCCAAAGGATAGCAAGGAGTGATAAGAAAGCTTTCCTCAGCGATCAGTGCAAATAAATAGAGGAAACCAATAGAATGGGAAAGACTAGAGATCTCATCAAGAAAATTAGAGATACCAAAGGAACATTTCATGCAAAGGTGGGCACAATAAAGGACAGAAAGCAGAAGCAGAAGATATTAAGAAGAGGTGGAAAGAATACACAAAAGAACTGTACAAAATAGATCTTCATGACCCAGATAATCACGATGGTGTGAACACTCACTTAGAGCCAGACGTTCTGGAATGTGAAGTCAGGTGGGCCTTAGGAAGCATCACTTCAAACAAAGCTAGTGGATGTGATGGAATTCCAGTTGAGGTATTTCAAATCCTGAAAGATGATGCTGTGAAAGTGCTGCAGTCAGCATGCCAGCAAATTTGGAAAACTCAACAGTGGCCACAGGACTGGAAAAGGTCAGTTTTCATTCCAATCCCAAAGATAGGCAATGCCAAAGAATGCTCAAACTACTGCACAATTGCACGCATCTCACACGCTAGTAAAGTAATGCTCAAAATTCTCCAAGCCAGGCTTCAACAATACATGAACTGTGAACTTCCAGACGTTCAAGTTGGTTTTAGAAAAGACAGCAACCAGAGATCAAATTGCCAACATCCGCTGGTTCTTCAAAAAAGCAAGAGAATTCCAGAAAAACATCTATTTATGTTTTATGGACTATGACGAAGCCTTTGACTGCATGGATCACAATAAACTGTGGACAATTTTGAAAGAGATGGGAACACCAGACCACCTGACCTGCCTCTTGAGAAACCTGTATGCAGGTCAGGAAGCAACAGTTAGAACTGGACATGGAACAACAGACTGGTTCCAAATAGGAAAATGAGTATGTCAAAGCTGTATATTGTCACCCTGCTTATTTAACTTATATGCAGAATACATAATGAGAAACACTGGGCTTGAAGGAGCACAAGCTGGATTCAAGTTTGATGGGAGAAATATCAATAACCTCAGATATGCAGATGACACCACCCTTATGGCAGACAGTGAAGAAGAACTAAAGAGGCTTTTCATGAAAGTGAAAGAGGAGAGTGAAAAAGTTGACTTAAAGCTCAACATTCAGAAAACTAAGGTCATGGCATCTGGTCCCATCACTTCATGGTGTATAGATGGGTAAACAGTGGAAACAGTGGCTGACTGTTTTTTTTTGGGGGGGGGGGCTCCTAAATCACTGCAGATGGTGATTGCAGCCATGAAATTAAAAGACACTTACTCCCTGGAAGGAAAGTTATGACCAACTTAGCATATTAAAAAGCAGAGACATTACTTTGTCAACAAAAGTCTGTCTAGTCGAGGCTATGGTTTTTCCAGTAGTCATGTATGGATGTGAGAGTTGGGCTATAAAGAAAGTTGAGCACCGAAGAACTGATGCTTTTGAACTGTGGTGTTGGAGAAGACTCTTGAGAGTCCCTTGGACTGCAGCATGATCCAACCAGTCCACCCTAAAGGAGATCAGTCCTGGGTGTTCATTGGAAGGACTGCTATTGAAGCTGAAACTCTAATACTTTGGCCACCTGATGCTAAAGCTGACTCATTTGAAAAGACCCTGATGCTGGGAAAGATTGAGGGCAGGAAGAGAAGGGGATGACAGAGCATGAGATGGTTGGATGACATCACCGATTCAATGGGCATGGGTTTGGCTGGCCTCCAGGAGTTGGTGATGGACAGGGAGTCCTGGCATGCTGTGGTTTATGGGGTCGCAAAGAGTAGGACAGGACTGAGTGACTGAACTGAAGTGAACTGATATATACATATATTTTAATTTTCTGAAATAACTTGTTTTTTATCAGTTTGCTAATTACACAAATTATGGATGTTTCCAACTTTAGATCATACTGTGGTGTCATTATTGGCTGTTTTCTTAACACCTGTTTTCAAAGTAGTTAATGGCTGAAAAAAAAAATAGAGGCAATATTGCAGCTCTCTCAAAGTTTTCCATAAGTTTCCTTTTTTTTTAACTTGTTTATGCTTTGAATACAAAATTAGTGTGAAACAGTAATTATTTTCCTTTATTCTACTCTCAAAATGTCAATTTTGAAATCATAGCATGTAGTTTTAGGGCTAGTTATTTAAGTTTTCTGTATAAGTGTTACTAGGAGCTTGAAGGGTTTACTGTGAGTGACTTGTTTAAATACAAAATAAGTAAACTTACTTTAGGAGTTTTGGATTATTAGATTTTCTTATATCTGCTACTTTTTATCATCAAAATTTAAAAAATTTGCTTTCTAAGTCAGATAGCAACTTTAATTAGCAATGGGGAAAGAAAGGGGGGGTCAACTTTAATGTATGGAGGTAGAGACCTTTAACCTTCAGGGTAAAGGCTCAGGAAATATGGAGAGCAAACTAATCTTTTCATAAAAAGTATTTTGGGCAGAAGACACCTAGATTCTGGCAGAAGTATCCTCAGTCTCAGTTGAAATGATCTACTCTGGGAAACAAGGTTCAGTCCTAGGGGCCCTTCGGAGCATTCTCAATTAGGGGAACAATTTTTTGTCTTCCATTTTGCCCATTTGTGCTCATGGAAGATGTTCTGCTATTGGTCTAAAGTGACAGGTCCAGTGCAGGGTATGCCTGGGACACTTCCACTCAGGCAATCAATGTATAGTCTCTTTCAGATAATAGGATCACTAAGCCAGCAAAAAAAAGTGGCTGGCTGAAAAATTGCAAAGTTGGAGTTCCAATGCTTCTGCTCATTTTTTCGATGATTTTAACAGGAAGATAAATGGTTATGATTTGTTTCCAATTATTATTTATTAAATTGAGAAATTTACCTGGAAAGAATGAAAAAAAATAGAAAAACAAACTGAAAGTCTTTGAGTTTGGAGGTTGAAAAATGAAGAGTAATGAGAGGTTGCATTAGGTGAGTATTATTATTTATGCTTAAATGTTCTCACCAGAATTGCAATGTGCTTTCCTGTTTCGAAAATATGATGAATAAGCATAGTTCCATAATGCATATTGATCATTCAAAAGCACACTGCAAACTAAAAGGCAAAATAACTTAGTCAAGGCTCTTAAAACACATGCAGGGAATTATGCCAATAAAGGAGTTGCTTTCCAGGGAACATTGGGATATATTAGTTTTTGAATGAAGAGGTTAACCACTGAAGCACTTTTTCAGAAGGGGTAGAAAGACAGCAAATCTTGAAAATAGATAATTCTTCGTGGTTGTGGACAGGCCTCCATGAGAGTCTACACAGGATATTTTCAAGAAGTACATAATTAAAAGAGTGAAAATTTGCAGAAGACTGCATTTACATCCTTTTTAAGAAGTCATTATATTTTTCTCTTGCTTCTTATCTTGAATATCTTTTCACATATAAATTTCATCTCAGGACAAATCGGAAGAAGATATAATTCTCCTCTCTTTCTGTTCTTCTTTCCTAACAACAAAAATTTCAACAATAAGTATTTTAGCAAAACTATAATTTCATGTCTTGCCTTGATATTATGAGTTCCATGACAGCAGATCACTTTTTCACTTGTTTTTTGCATAATCAGAGTTTAAGTCAAAATATTTAAGTAAATAAGAAATTGATAAAAATAAATTAACAGATTTATTTAAAATTACAGAATTCACATAAGCTATTTTTAGAAGCTAATTTGATTTCAGGTCAGCATGATTTTGCAAGAATTATCTCTCTGATATAATTCAACTCTAAGTTGAACTCTTACCTAAAGAAAGAATAAAACTCCTTGAAGATGCCAAAATACATCTAGTCCTCACTTAAATTTACAGGCCATTAAAATTAAGATGTCATTTATTATAAGGCATCAGGGTGTGTGTATTGTAAATAGGCATTAAAATGACACATGTTTTTTCAATGTAGATAAGTAACAGGTACTATTAAGACATTTAGAAGAAAAATGTATTAAGAATGAAAGTATAAGAAAGGGAATTTATAGTCTTATAAGTCTTGAGTTAACTAACTTTGACTGATTAAACACCTTTATCTTTTTCTCTAAATTTCACACTTTAACAACAAATTTGTTCTATGTATATAGTGCTTTGCTTATCAAGATGCAACCATCCATCTAGGGGACTTCCCTGGGGATCCAGCAATTGATACTCTATGCTTCCCCTGTAGGGGGTACTGGTTCAACAGATCCCTGATGGGGGAGCTAAGATCTTGCATGCTACAGGGCATGGCCAAATCATAGTAATAATAATAATAAAAATAATGCAAAAAATCCACGATGAACAAAAACTATCCATTTTTTGGGGTTTTTTTTTTTTTAAGTGCAAGCATCTAGGATCTTAGCAGTGCCAAGAAGCATGTTTCATGTTATGCAAGAAGATTGAGGGGTTGGTGGGGGGAGGGGAGAAAAATGGAAAGTTTCTGGGAGTGGAAATGAAAACCGAAAAGCCACATATGATTAAAGAAAAGATGGAGGTGGGTATTCAAGACAAATTCACCTGTTGCATCATTTGCTCCACACACACATTCTAGTAATTCACTGCAGAAAGAAAAATAAAGTTCTACTACCTGTAGAAACAGGAAAGAATCTTATAAATATGAAACTGAATAAAAGAAGCCAGCTACCAGAAAAGTTTATTGTACGGTTCCATTTCCATAGAGATTTAAGAGAAGGCAAAAGTAATTTACGATGTTAGAACGCAGGAAAAGTGGTGTGATAGGTTGTTATAACTGGGAGAGGGGACAAGAGAGCCTCTTTAAAACTGATAATATCCTAACCCTTGATCTAGCTCACAGGACAACAAACATTTTTCCATAAAGAGTCATATAATCTGTCTCAACTACTCAGCTCTGCTGTTCCTGTGCAAAGGCAACTATAGATAATATGTAAATAGATAGCCATTGTTGTGTAAAAAAAGAAAAAAAAAGAATTCATTCTACGTATTTAGTGTTTTTCTTGCCTTAAAATTCATAGCTTTATCATAAAATGAAATGTTACTTTTTAAAAAAGAAGTTAGCATAAAAAATTTTAAAAAGTAGGCAGAAAATCAGCTACACAGTGATTACTATGTAATTACTATGTGTAATGCTATATAGTACAATGCTATATAGTATAATATTATAGGACTGTACAATGTTAGAGCATTATATTAAAGTATTATATATACACATATGCAGTAAAAGCACACACACACACATATATATATGCATATTCTTTAAACTATCCTTCTAGAGACTTGCAAAATGGATTTATTGAGGTAAAATTGAAGGGAATAAGATGCACATATTTAAAATACAATTTGATAGGTTGTGAAATGTGGGTATGCCTATGAAGCCATCACCACAGTCATATAGTGTATCCTTCAAACACCAACTTTTGCATTCCAGTCCACTATGATGAAAATGGCATCTTTTTTTGGTGTTAGTTGTAGAAGGTCTGGTAGGTCTTCAAAGAACTGTTCAATTTCAGCTTCTTTGGCATTAGTGGTTGGGGCATAAACTTGGATTACTGTGATACTGAATGATTTTCCTTGGAAACAGAGAACATCCTGTCATTTTTGAGATTGCACCCAAGTACGGCATTTCGGACTCTTTCATTGAAAATGAGAGCTACTCCCTTTCTTCTCAGAGATTCTTGTCTACAGTAGTAGATATAATGGTCATCTGAATTAAATTTGCCCATTCCTGCCCATTATAAAGTAGGAATGCCAAAGTAGGAAGTCATGAGATACCTTGAGTAACCAGCAAGTTTGGCCTTGAAGTACAAAATAAAGCAGAGCAAAGACTAACAGAATTTTGTGAAGAGAATGCAAACACCCTGGGAATAGCAAACATCCTTTTTCTTTTAACAACATAAGAAATGACTCTACACTTGGACATCACCAGATGGTCAATACTTAAATCAGATTGATTGCATTCTTTGCAGCTAAAGAAGCTCTATACAGTCCACAAAAACAAGACTGGTAGCTGACTGTGGCTCAAATCATGAACTCCTTATTGCATAATTCAGACTTGAATTGAAGAAAGTAGGGAAAACCATTAGGCCATTAAGGTCTAAATCAAATTCCTTATGATTATGTAAGCAATGTGTCCTATGGCTCACTTGATGTCTGGATTTATTGAACCTATGGTCATATAGATTCAAGGGATTCAGTCTGATAGACAGCTACTGAAGAACTATGAATGGAGGTTTGTAATATTGTCCAGGAAGCAGTGATAAAAACCATCCCTAAGAAAAAGAAATGCAAAAAGGCAAAATGGTTATCTAAGGGGGCCTTATGAATAACTGAGAAAAGAGAAGTGAAAGACAAAGAAGAAAAGGAAAGATATACCAATCTGAATGCAGAGTTTCAAAGAATAGCAAGGAGACATAAGGAAGCCTGCCTAAGTGAACAATGCAAAAAAATAGAGGAAAAGAGTAGAATGGAAAAGACTAGCGATTTCCTGAAGAAAATTAGAGACACTGAGGGAACATTTCATGCAAAGAGAGACCAATAAAGGACAGAAACAGTATGGGTCTAGGAAGCAGAAGATATTAATAAGAGGTGGCAAGAATACACAGAAGAACTATATAAAAAAGGTCTTAATGACCCAGATAACCACGATACTGTGATCACTCACCTAGAGCCAGACATCAAGTGGGCCTTAGGAAGCATTGTTACAAATAAAGCTAATGGGGGTAATGAAATTCTAGTTGAGGTAGTTCAAATCCTAAAAGATGATGCTGTTAAAGTGCTGCACTCAATATGCCAGCAAATTTGGAAAGCTGAGCAGTGGCCACAGGACTGGAGAAGGTCGGTTTTCATTCTAATCCCAAAGAAGGGCAATGCTAAAGAATGTTCAAACTACAGCACAATTGTACTCATGTCACATGCTAATAAAATAATGCTCATAATTCTCCAAGCTAGGCTTCAACAGTATGTGAATCAAGAACTTCCAGATGTTCAAGCTGGATTTAGAAAAGGCAGAGGAACCAGAGATCAGATTGCCAACATCCATTGGATAATCAAGAAAGCAAGAGAATTCCAGAAAAAAAAAAAAACATTTGCTTATGCTTCATTGACTACACTGAAGTCCTTGACTATGTGGATCACAACAAACTGTGGATAATTTTTAAAGTGGTGGGAATACCAGACCACATTACCTGCCTCCTTTGAAATCTATATGCAGCTCAAGAAGCAACAATTAGAACCAGTCATGGAACAATTGACTGGTTCAAAATTGGGAAAGGAGTATATCAAGGTTGCATATTGTCACACTGTTTATTTAAGTTATATGCAGAGTATATTATGCAAAATGCTGGACTTCATGAAGCACAAGCTGAATTAAGAATGCTGGGAGAAATATCAATAACCTCAGATATGCAGACAAAATCACCCTAGTGGCCAAAGGTGAAGAGGAAATAAAGAGCCTCTTGATGAAAGTGAAATAGGAGAGTGGAAAAGCTGGCTGAAACCTCAACATTCAAAAAATAAAGATCTTGGCATCTGGTCCCATCATTTCATGGCATATAGATAGGAAAACAATGGAAACAGTGACAGATTTTATTTTCTTGGGCTCCAAAATCACTGCCTGATTTTGGATGGTGACTGTAGCCATGAAATTGAAAGACTTTTGCTTCTTGGAAGAAAAGCTCTCAAAAACCTAGACAGCGTATTGAAAAACAGAGATATTACCTTGCTAACAAAAGTCCGTATAGTCAATGCTATGGTTTTTCCAGTGGCCATGTAAGCATGTGTGTGTTGAAAGCTTGAGTGCCGAGGAATTGATACTTTGGAACCATGGTGTTGGAGAAGACTCTTGAGAGTACCTTAGACTGCAAGGAGATCAAACCAGTCAATCCTAGAGGAAATCAATCCTGAATATCCATTGGAAGTACTGATGCTGAAGCTGAAGCCCCAATACTTTGGCTACCTGATGTGAAGAGTGGACTCATTAGAATAGACCCTGATATTGGGAAAGATTGAAGGCAGGAGGAAAAGGGGATGACAGATCATGAGATGGTTGGATGGCATCACTGAGTCAATGGACATGAGTTTGAGCAAGCTCCAGGAGATGGTGAAGGACAGGGAAGCCTGGCATGTTGCAGTCCATGGGATCGCAAATAGTCAGACACGACTGAGCAACTGAACAACAATAAACACAAGCAGAAGTTCCCTCAAGCCTTTGTAACCATGCCCTCCCATCTTTCCTCAGCAATACTTTCCACAGTCTACTGTTTTGGACATGGACTTGCTTTTAACTTATTACATAGTGCACATTCAACACATGGAAATTAAATAAGTCAACATTAAGTTCATGCTCCAACATGACTTTTTCCAAAGAGAATATTTTAGTTAATTTTTGATGCCAATGGCAAAATCATAATTATGACCCTTTGAATGAGTTCCTGTGGAGAAAAAAAAAATAAAACAAGAGGGCTTCCCTCAAAAACAATAGAGATTTTTGAATATTTAATGAAGAGCAAGGAAACATTCATATTAATTTTTCATGAATTATTTTTGAAATGACTTGATTTGGACCTTTGACTATATTTGTCCAATATTCTAGTAATGACCTATAACAGATGGCTTGGCTTTACACAGGAGGGTTAAGATAAAGCATACTAAACCATTTTCACTTGTCCATTTAGAAGAAAATAGAATACAGCACCACAGTAAACAATAACTTCTCTAGTATATATGCACATATATTTACTAGATATTTTACTGATAAAAAGAATGTATAGCTCACAATTTACAAATAACTTATTCCATATTATATTTCATATAACCAACTGAATCTTACAGGATATTTTTATTTAATTGGCAAATGACAAATGACTATACTTGCAACATGTATGTTGCTGATATTTTCATTTATGTTAATAGACAAAACAGAAGTAGGACACATCTCAGAACTTTCCTCATTCATCAACAATGTAAGCATTTATTTGTTTAATCAGCTTTCAAATTTTGGAAGAGCATTTCATCATTTTTTTGCTATGTGCTAGTAATGGCTATAGATATGGCAGATTTTAAGTTTATTCTGTATTAATAATACTTTCTGCATCACTCTCTTAAGTCTAGATAATCAACAAGACAATCAAGCCCTCCATGTTTACTAATTTCTATGGTTAAGTCCTTTAATTTACCGACAGGACATTACAGAGCATGGGGTTGAATAGGGATGACCATATATTGTGCCATCACCTACTATCTGCACCATACACTTAGAGCAAAGAGAACCTCGAGAACATCGACAAGAGTTAAAGGTAGCAGCACAGTGATTTTAGTACACTTTACTAAATCATAAGTTCTTCTACATTAATTTTAAGTAATGATTGTGTTTAGTCACTGGCTTACAAAATTCCTGAATATTTAATATGTTTTTAACGGCTCTAGTACACCACTTCCCATGGAGTGCTGTACTCCTAAACAAAGAAAGTCTGACCAATTGCCACTGAGGACTCTGAGAGTTAGCCTATTCTAATAGAAACTTTTGCTCTTTAGTAATTAATCATCTGTTTTTGATCAATCTTTGCTAAAGTTAACTATTTTTCACCAGACTATAAAGTTCTATATCGCTTGATTTAAACAATTCAATGTTTTCCCAACATCCCTTTACATTAAAATACACTGATTAAAGGTAAAATACAAAAATCACATTCTGCTGATTTCCTGATAAAGAATTTAGAGTAGTACATGGACTAAGAGTTGTATTCAGATTTTGTTTTTCTGAAGGGCCAAGAAAACATTTATGGCAACCAGAGCTTCTGTTTTCCTGACACTTCTCTTCCTCCTCATCTTCTTTTGCTTTTTTTTTTTTTCTTCTCCAGATAGAGATCCTCATAATATGGGCCATCCTTAAAACACAGTTGTCTGTTACTGACATAATTTAAATTATTTTATTTGTTTATAATCTTTCTGAGTCTATATAAAGATATAGGCTTTGCCTAAAAATTGCACTTAAATATACATTCTTTCCAATCCAGCTTGTTTTTAAATGTTTCCCAACTTCCTTCTTAAGTTAATTTTTCACCCCCCTTTTTTGCTGCTGGTAGCCATGACAACAACCTGTGCTTAGACATTGTGAGTTCCTCTCCATCCAAGAGATTTGAAAAGCCTGGCAAAGTGCCAGGGATATGTGTTGATTCAGATCTTTGAGAGGGTCCATTTAGCTATCCACTCTTTGATCCAAATTGAGAGTTCTTTGGTCTGTTTGCTTCCCCTCAGGCAAACTATCTTTCCTTTGCTTGTTTCAAATTCTTGACTTGGATAGTAGGTGTTACTTCAAGTAACTGTTAAAATTAAAAAAAAAAAATCACTTCAAATATGTCTTTATGTTCTTTCCTATTTCCTGGAAGTTGATTATGTTAGCATATAGAAGATGCAGTTTTACTGTAGAATTTCTGGTGTGCCTTTTGAAATTGTGTTACAAAGGATGCTAATATGATTGCTTTTTTATGGGTAAAGGAAAGCAAATGGCAATTGGTGAAGAGAAAAAGGATAGTGGGACTGGAGTACCAATTTGGAACAGGTGTTGATCAATTTTGTCTAGATTAAGTAGTACAATTATAAACAGTCTTCTAAAATAAAAGCTCAAAAGGCTGAAAGAAAGGCTTTTCCTGAGAGCTCCCCTAGTCCCCGTCCTAAAACAGAAATGTTCACTGTAAAACAGAAGTTGCAAAGTGGCTAAGAGTGGTTGGTTGGAAATAAGAGCCAAAAGACAAAACTGCACTGCAGTGATTGGCTTGATTTGGTGAATAAATTGCTATTTTCAGATTCAATTTGTATCAGTGGGCAAAACTGTGTACACCTGCAGACCCTGTCAGTATCAGGGCAATGAAGCAGCCAATCTTAAATAATCCATTTCCCTTTCAACAATAATTGCACCCCATTCCTGAAGCCTCAGCGGAGGAAAGAAGCGTTTGATGTCTGATTGGCAAGCAATATTCTTTTCTATCACTAATGGAAAGAACACCATGGTTTGTAAATTTAAAGAATATCTCAGAAAATTCTGTCTCCTTGTTTTAAAAAGAGCCAAGGGTGTTGAATTGTTGGAAAGATTCATCTTTATTAAATGTGACTGAACACTGGAAGAGTAAGATACTGTTTCCTGCAAGAAAGTAAAGAAATCACATTTTGGTTATTTGCAATGCTCGATGTAGCAGGTTGAGTTAAACAGGTGTTCTTGGAAGTCATGCATATTTCCTGGCTAAGGAGAAAGGTAGCAAAGTTATTTCACAAATTTTCACGATGGAGGGGGCAGAGTGTGGGGTGGAATACCCTAGTCTTCCTAAGCTCTGATTCAGGTCCATAGTTAGACACCCTTGTCCATTCTAGCACTTGGAGGCTGGAGCAATTTTATGAAATGAAAAAAATATTTTCATTTTTAGGTCATAATATATATGAATTAATTAATTCATAAATACTTTTTTCTAACTTTCCACATTGTGAATATTAACAAAAATGCAAGTGATATATTTCATGCATGTATATTGAAAGAAAGAAAAAATTTTGTTTGAAAATGACATCATAATTACTATAAAAAGTGCCACCTCCATATTTTTTGTACATACATAGTAGTGTATAAATTTTTTTAACTCAGAGAAATAAATGGAGAAAATATGTGATTTATTTCAATGATACTTTTCTAGTATCAAAAACTTTTATGGGTACTTGAATAAAATAAAGCTAGACTACTTGTCAGTAAGTACACATTCAAGTATTTAATGATTACTTTTTCCTGTTATATTCATTTATTAAATATTTATTGAGTGTCTGCTACTCAGGCACTGTGCTAGGTGAAAGAAATAAAACTCTGAGTGGTTTCTGCAGAAATCCACTTTATCTTCTAAAGAGGGCTTATAGGTAGACAAAATATTCTTCCTTGTCTGCTAGTAGCTATATGATATAGCAGTGTATCTTAAGCAGTTGCCACTTGGCATCTTGAGTTTGAAGCTTGACCAGGACTACACTGGATACCATATGAGTGAATTGTACTTTGAATGACAATGATTGGAAAGGGAGACAAACTTTGATAGAGGAATAGGTTTCTTTTATTTCATGTAGGCAAAGGAAAAAAAAAGAATAGAAATGCCAAATTAATATACAGATATTTATATAATGAAGACATTCACACTTAACTGTATACTTTGGTTGAACGTTCTAGTTTTACCTCAGTTTTCTTTGACTCATCTTCACTGGTGTTTTAACTGAAGATGGAAATTTCATATATTCAGATTTTATGGCCTCAAAGCATTCCATACACCAAATAACATTTTTCCAAAGTCCCATATGATTCAGGTTAGCAGATGCCAGATACACAGTCCATTTGAAATCAAGCACATTGCTACTAGTGTTATGATGATTCTATTCCCATTACTCTACATATGATATATTAAAACAGGCTAGACTGATTTATTTGACCTCTTGTCAGATATTTGTTTATTGACTGAAATCTACATGGCATTTTTAACCTGTGGGGATTTGGCTAGTGTATAAAAGCAACATGCCAACTACATATTTTGCTGTTTTGATTTTTCCAGCTGCTTTCTTGATGGACAGTCTGTTCCTGATTTTTGTCATTGCTTTGCAGTCAGTCTGGGAAGAGGTGATTATCTGCATTTCAGCTCCCAATGTGGGTATACTTTTTCTGGAGTATCAACCCTTCTGATCCATATTTTGTAATGTAATGGGTTATTTTAGTAATCTAGGCAGATATAGATAATGCTTGGGTTGCTATGGATTCAACAAAGCTTTACTTGAGCAGTGAATCCAAAAATAATTTTGTCTGTCAATGTACTTCACTCCTATTTAACTTCAGCTTGTCAGTGGCTGGTGGGAAGGCAGGTGGCTGGATGCACTGACATTAGACACACATGACATAACATAGTCAAACTGGGATAAGTGAATATCACACAACCAAATAAAAGCTTTTGGTTGTTTTTCTGTATTTTTTCACAGATGGATTCTGCCTATAAGCAGTGCTTGACTTTTAGAAAAAAGAAACATACGCTACACACAGATTAAAAAAACACAGCATAACTTAATACATGTGCATTCTGAAATGTAAAATATAATAGACTCAAAGGCTTATTTGTATAAAACTGATAAAAAATATTTTCACTCGAACTTATAAAATGAGTTCATAGCTAGCGAATTCTTAACTTGTAAATGATTTAGAGAGACTTCTAATAAGAAATTATTAGATAAAAGCCACCTTATCCAGCTACCATACCTATCTAGGCACTTGTCTTTCTCAGTTAACTGGTACATGGACAAAACAGTTTGTCTTCGTCCCTGGTACTTCCCCTTGTTGACTCTGAAGTTTTGCTCGGTTCCGTCCAGGCTTCTCTGTCAGCTTCCTCACTGCCCTCCAGATACTGTTTCTCTGCCTTCTCTAACTCTTCTCTCGTCTGCTGTAGCTTGCAGTTATCCTTCTTCTCCTGAAGCATTCACTGAATACGTCCTCCGGCCATGGTGATTTTCTGGCCCTGGGAACACACCCATGAAAGAATACAAGAGCCTTCTGTCATGAGCTTACAGTCTTGTGGGAGATCCATAAAAGGCAAACACTACAATAGAAATGTATACATAATGAAAAGAAAGGACCTACTACTCGAAGGAAGATGCTAGGAAAGCTCTCACAGTCGTCAATTTGAACTGACATTTTCAAGAAGAGAGAATTCTCATGTGAACTTTGTGAGGGAGGGCATTTTAAGAAAAGGATAAAACATATGCCACAAAAAATGAGGATGTTCAAGGAGCAGTGCTCAACTTAGGACTGCTTAAAGGAAAAGTGAGAAACAAGCAAGGTAGATGAGGATGGTTGGCATGATATTTGTGAAGCCATGAGGTCAGGAATGTTCTACTTGCCAAATAAAGTTCAAACTTTATAATGGTTTCAAGTTAGGCGCAGGGGAAGACATGGTCATATTTAAATTTCAGAAAGAAAATTAAATTATCAGGATGCATTATTGAGTTGAGAGGCACAAAGACTAGTGTTTGGCACTCAGTTGTATTTGACTCCACAACCCCATGGACTGAAGCCTGCCAGGCTCTTCTGTCCATGGGATTTCCCAGGCAAGAATATTGGAGTGGGTTGCCATTACCCTTCTCCAGGGGATCTTCTCAACCCAGGGATTCAATCAGGGTCTCTCTCATTGCGGGTAGATTCTTTACCACCTGAGCCATCAGTGAAGAGGGGGCATTACAATACTGAAGTAAGGGATGAGAGAGGGCTAAGGTATTTAGGAAAGAAGACTGTGTCTGGAGCTTGAAAATGTATGGAGAGTCTAGAAGGAAGAGTCTAGAAGAGAGATGACAAGTTAAACCATGAATTGCATCTCTTCTCACCTTGTACTCACAGTGCTAAACAATCAGAGTAATCATTCTAACTAAACCTAGTTGTAGCTCAATAAAACACTTCTGAAAGCCACCCCAATCAATAAGAGGGATCAAATGAGGGGACATAAACTTGCTACTGTTGACATAGGGTGAATCCTAGATTATCAATTCACTGGGGAATCTCATGGGAGAATATGCTCAATTAAGTAACTCATTATTTGGCCATCCCATTTATTGCCATGTCACATATCTTATTTATTTATGCTCCTCTTAAAGTGCAGTATGAATCTCTCATTTTTAATTAATTTTACCCATTTATGACTCTTTTTCTAACTATAAATTGAAGGTTCATTTGAAACTCTGTAGGTGTTATTTATCAACATTTATTTTCTAGTTTCAAACATAATTTGCACCTAATTATCGATTAGTTTATGTTTGCTGAATGGATCTCTTGGCCATTTTGACTACCACAAGGCAATATTTACAGTATGACGACACACAAAAAAATATTGTGTCTCATTACAGGTGAATTGTTTCAAATCAAACAAAATTTGGTAAAACACAAAAAAACAGGGTAACAAAGAGTTGGATTACTGTTAATCAAAGGAAAGTATATAAACATGTCTGGATTGAAATATTCTTAAAATGAGTTGAGTTGTATATCTGTGGGTCTTTGAAGTTGGAATTTTCTCTCATCTACACCACTAGTACTAAATTAATATACACTTTCTGGAGTAACAGCCTGAGGCTGTTGGGTCTGTAATTTTCTCTGTGCACAGCAAAATCTTTTAACATTAGTGCCCCTACTCTTACTGATAAGCTCATTTGTAGTATAATTTTAATTACTCATAGACGGTTCACAGCAAGAATTTCTTAAGTTCCTAAAGATTTTCTAATTCTTGTTTTGTGAAAAGTTGTTAAAGGCAGTCATTATTTTACATGTGGGACAAATTTAAATTCTAAAAACACCAATTCAGTAAAAATGATTTAGCTATGAATTATCCTTCAAAATTCCCCTTCAGAATTGATATAAAATGTAAAAATAGAACTCTCTCCTCAGTAAACCTGTCCATGATCCCATGGACACATACACAGTAACAGACGGGTGCCTCTCCTTTCCCCTCATGGTGACTATCTGCTGGTATGCATCTGCCTTTTTCACCGTAAGGAAATATCGATGTCTGTAAATTTCTTAGAGAGCAAGATTTACTTACTCAAAAGTGACAGTGTAATTCACTTAAAGTGAAACTTCATTTATAGTAAAGCTGAATGAACATTGAGATATCTAAAATGCTGTTTAAATTGCGTTTTTGGTTTATACAGAGCCACTTTTATTGGAGCAGGCTTTGCTTATGAAATAAAATTGAATCCTACTCTATTTCTGTTCAACAGATCACGGTTCTGCCCTAAATAAAATCATTCTATTTTTCTAAACAGTGGAAGACAGGATATGGCCAGCTTTGTCTGGCTCGCTCCTGATTCACATTTGCCCATGTATCAGCAGCTTCTTCTTCATATACTATGGCTATTTCAGTAGCATTCAGATTGTTAAATTCAGAACTGTTGAAGGTTTCATTGATTGCATTGTCCTTCTGAGAGTGCTAGAAATACTCTCAGAGGACAAAAATAAAGTCTTGTAGGAAATATCATTGAGCACTTAATGGGTGCCCTTGGGTCTTAGGTAGTAGGTGCTATTACTGAAAAAACCTCTGTGGTTCAAGAAGTACACTCTTGGAGGCTTATATGGTGAATTCTCATGTAGAACCCATGCATAAATGTAATAATATGAAAGAGAAAATGCTTTTATATCAAATCAATATTGTTATACTAAGACAATTGCTAAAGCATTAGCCATGAAACAAGTCAAATGTGCTTGTATTCTAGCTGGGATGCATAGTAGCTTTGGTGATGTAATGGGTCAGTGAACTATTGGAGAGAATATGGGGAAAGTACAAATAAAATTTACTGAGTTGAGACCAAAACTCATTTAGAAGAAGTTCATTTGCTAAGCTCTAGAGAAGACTTCTAGGATTATAAAGCTTGAGGTAAATTGGCAAGATGATTGGGAAAATGACACAATAACTTCCTCTCATGGAGGCTTTGAGCCAATCTTCTTATTTGTGAATCCAATTTATCAAATTCATCTCTTAAATTATATAGCTTGCTTTTCCTGAGTAGTTTAAATTGTCTTACAGACATTATCTCATTTGTCCTCATAAAGAGACGGTAAGTTACTATTGAATGATTGCTTCATGGAGTGAATATGCTAATGAATGGTAATTCAAAGTAAGACTTTTTAATCCTTACTGTATCACCCACTGGTTTTGTGACAATGATAAGTAAGGTAACCTCCATTAGCCTTATTTTCTTTATCTTTACCATGGAGATATATTCAGACTTTTCACTTAATATCCTGGGGCATATTGTAAAAAGTCATGCAGATACTCAAGAACATTCTTGGCATTCTTCTGAAGAAAAGACATGAACTAAATTTCCATAAGCTTAAAGCTATACCAAAGCATGTTTTGTTATTGAATTAACATCATTTAAGGCAGCATAGGGCTTCACTGATAGCTTAGTTGATAAAGAATCTGCCTGTAATGTGGGAGACCTGGGTTTGATCCCTGGGTTGGGAAGATCCCCTGGAGAAGGGGAAGGGTACCCATTCCAGTGTTCTGGCCTGGAGAATTCCCGGGACTGTATAGTCCATGGGGGTCACAAAGAATTGGACATGATTGAGAGACTTTCCCTTTCACTTTCAGGGCTTCTCTGATGGCTTAGACAGTAAAGAGTCTGCCTGAAATATGGGAGACCTGGGTTCGATCCTTGGGTTGGGAAGATTCCCTGGAGGGGGCCATGACAACTCACTCCAGCATTCTTGCCTAGAGAATCCCCATGGACAGAGAAGCCTACAGTCCATGGGGTCACAAAGGGTCAGAAACCAGTGAGTGACTTAGCATAGCAAAAGGCAGCATACTCTTGTAGATATCAGAATGACTTAAAACATTAAAAATATTTTTTAAAAGCATTTCTTAAGCCAGAAATACTTACAAGGAGTTATGCTGGTGTGGGAGTTACAGAGATGAATGATACGGTTGCTGCTTTTCAGGAACTTCTAACTAGAAGAACAGACATGGTTAGAACTTGAAAGAACAGAAAGGGTTGAGAGCTGTACTTACAGCAGTACTTACTGCCATGAACAATGTGCCAATGGAGCATAGATGAAATAGAGATTCATTTTGCTTAGGTGGAATAGAAGGAAGTTTTCAAGAACTGAGAGTAGAAAAAGAATTTGGGACCAAAATGTGAAGGATTTGAGTAGTACATGTAGATTGAATTCTTTAAGCAGACTCATCAAACATTTTAAGCCTCTTGAGCCTGATCAAAGTATTTAATCTGGTCTGTGATTAAATTGTGCATTTGTGATGCAATTACAATTGTGATGCATTAAATTATGCAACTGTGATGGTGGTGAGACAAGCAGATTAGAAATGAGTTGTAGAGAAAAATAGCAATAGAGAAGAATAATTCAAGTAGGATTTGATGATTTCTAAGTTGAATAACAGGGTGGGTGGTGATATCATTAACCAAAAATCAGAAGTAAAGAGGGGAAGCAAGGCTAAATGAAGTGAAGGAATAACAGAGTATGATTTTTCTAAATTAGGTTGAATATTCTTCTGTATCCATATTCCAATTTTCACTTAAAATTCAGGTTACATTTTTAATATCAACCAAAACATCTGTAGTTTTGACAGATGCCTATGTTTAGAGAACAGTAGAGACATGGAGGCCAGGGTCCCTGTCCAAAGAGAATAGGGGGAGAGAAAATACAAGAGAGTGAAGACCAAAGCCAAGTAACATTTAAGGGGTTATTCACAAAAGAGGTGCCCATGTATATATATCAGAAAAAAAGTTGTAAATGAAAAGCCAGAAGTAAATAATGCCATGGAAGCTCTGGAAGAAAATATCAACAAATAAAGAGTATCCCATTGTTAAATAATTCAGTGATGTCAAGGGAAGTTGATGGAGGCCAAAACTCATTTTTTAAGATCATCAATTGATTTTAGGAATTGACAATTACAGATTCATTATAGGATGGGAGGCAAAGACTATATTATAGTAAAGGAAGGATAAAGCTATCCAGTTAATTCAAGAAATGTGGCAACTAAAGATAGGAGTTATAGGACTGCTTCTTAAAGAGAAACTAGGCTCATAAGTTTCAATGAAGGATGGCTTAAAGCATTTACAAGTAAAGAAACAGTGGATGGAGGCAATGAATTTCAGGAGGGAGAATACAGCATTCATAGAGGAAAGCTACCAGTGGGAAAAGAGTACAATCAAAAACAGTTCAAAACTGATTGAGCCACTTTTTCACAAGAGGCTATAAAGGAGTTGGCTGGTAGTGGTACAGAAATAGATGACCTGCTGAAGTGTTGACTTTGTGTATGGGGGCTGAGAATTGGTACTTTGAGTAGGGTGCTTAAACTTAAAACTTTGTTAAAAGAAATGGGAAGGAAACTGAATAGATGCCTGGTAATAGTGAGATAAAGACAGTGATATTTTCAAAGGAAATTCAGATGTCAGATAAGTAGAGTGATACAGAGAACATTCCTAGGGAAAAGATTGAGGATATCCATTATTTTCTTAACAAGAAAATAAATGTTCTAGAGGACACAGTCAGCCTAGAGAGGACATTTTACAAGAAAAGAGATATTAAAGGTGCAGCCTGAGACTGTGCATGAGGTGCCGGTGGCTGTCCTTACCCCTACAAACTGCCACTTCTTTGTTTTCACAAGGAGCATCAGTTTTACTAGTTTTATTAGCCAGGCCCAGAATACCTGGCTGAGGATAATATTCTAGCAACATTTGTATGTTGGAAGCTATAGAAAGCAGTCCTTCTATTGTTGAGAAAGAGTAACTTGCTAAGGTTCAAAGAAAGCAAAAGAAATTGTGAGATTCTGCTCAAATGTTTTTTCATTTGACAAGGAAAATCTCATCTTTAATCTGTGTTTTAAGGCTTCAAGTATAAAAAATACAGAACTGTTCATGAGGAGCAAGTCAGCAGAGTTGAAATGGGCTGTTGGCCTTAGCATTAGCTGCATACTGAGAATGAGAACAGGAGCATGGGATCCAGGGGATGCCCTCCTGACAATGGCAACCTTTATCCTCCTGTCTATATTCCAGTCTCATGGACCTTTCTCTCTTGACCACCTTAGCTTTTATCATATATAACATCAATAGTCTTATGCTAAACCAATTTTTATCCAATTCAAAATTACTTTCTTGCTGAACATTTTATTCTCCTATTTAATCTCTTAATTTTTTCTTTATTCATCAACTATGAGTAGAACTCATCCAAGGACAACTGATCAGGGATGAGTGATTCTAACAGTTGAGAGATTTATAAGTGAGCAGGATCAGTCTAGGCATAATTAATAGACTTTGTGATCAACACAGGGTTTCAAGGATATATATTTAAAATATGTTTTGTTATAGTATATAAAATCAAAACTTTAATCTACTTCCAGGAGTTTATATCAATGAAAAAAATCAGAGATGTGGAGAAAGAATTGTCTATAGAGGTTATCACAGGTAGATAAATGATTGCATATATATGTATGGTACATCCATACAATGAAATTGTGATTTTTTTTTTTTTTTACTTAGCATTTAATGCTATTGGAAAAAAATGCTTATGTTGTAGTTCACTAAACAAATAGAAAAAAATGATCCATATTTTAGCAGAGAGAAATGTGTGTGCATCTGTGTATGTGTCTGTGTGTTTTACAAGCATATGTTTAGGAAAAATCCTAGAAGAAACTATAATATAATTTTCATATTGGTTATTTCTGAGTGGTGGTTTCATGGGTGATTTGTGCTTTTCCAATATATTCACCTGGATATGCTAATTTTTTATAGTGGTCATATATCACTTTTCTTATTAATAAAGAAGAATACCTATGTGATCATAGCTATAATTTTGTTATGCCACATTTTTTTTATGGCATAAACACACACACACACACACACACTCTTTGACTCACTGTCTGGTTTTTAAATGAATACAGTGACTTCACCTAGTAATTGGACCTAATTATCTCCTCCAGGTCTGGGAAGTGTGCGCTTTTTGCCATTTTGTCTAATGGCAGCCAATTTACACCTAGGTCCTCTACAATTGATCTTCTGGGCCTTTCATGATATAATAACACTTTAGAATTTTCTGAACAGTGTGACTCTAATCTTTCTGTACACAAAATAGGAAATATTTGTCAATTATTGAGTGCTTCAGTGTTAACCATTTGATTTAGTTGGTTGGAGGAGCAGAGTGTAACAGCATCACAGTGATGGGGGTAGGAGGTGGATGAATCAGAGGCTGTCTTTGCTGTTCATAAGGTGGAAAACAATGTGATTCATTAACCATTCAATTCATTTGTAGTCTTTCTGCTCATTAGTCCATAAATAGTATAAACTGGGTGAAACAATGATTCAGAATTTTCTTATCAGTGTTCATTCAGCAGGAGAAATTTTGAGGTCCCAGTTTGTTTTGCTTTTTCTTTCCTTCTTCCATCACTGATAAATTAGAAAAAGTAATTAAATACTGTTGGTAATAACTTGCTTGTTGTACCTTGAAAAAGAATGTATTTCATTATAGAATGTGTTTTATTCTCATTCTTTTTCTTTCTCTCAGGAACACACATGCACACACATACAAACATGCTACCAGATATTTAAACCTTGTTTTACTCATGTGACTATAGTTTAAATTTTACTCAATCTCATAGACATCAATCACACAACTATTATTAAAAATACTACTAGAGAGATAAGAGTAACTGAGCTCTAATAGAGCCAGGTGCTATATTCATTCTATGTATGAATTACACCTTGTTAATGGCTTTCAATATTCATTTGATAATATTTATACTGAGTAATAATGCACTTTATAACCTTAGAAAAGGATTAAATTAATTTTTTTAGCTTAATATTCTGTTCAACAATTACCAATGGAGTCACTTTTCAAAGAATCTGTTAAATCGATTATTTAAAGATTTAGTGTTTTTATTTTTTTATCTTTTAAATTATTTTTTAATAGAAGGATAATTGCTTTACAGAATTTTGTTTTCTGTCAAACCTCAACATGAATCAGCCATAGGTATACATATATCCCCTCCCTTTTGAGCCTCCCTCCCTTCTGCCTCCCCAACTCACCCCTGTAGGTTGATACAGAGCCCCTGTTTGGGTTTTCTGAGAAATACAGCAAATTCCTGTTGGCTATCTATTTTACACATGGTAATGTAAGTTTCTATGTTACTCTTTCCATACATCTCATCCTCTCCTCCCTTCTTCCCATGTCCATAAGTCTATTTTCTATGTCTGATTCTCCATTGCTGCCCTGCAAATAAATTTTTCAATACCATTTTTTTAGATTCTGAATATATGTGTTAGTATACATTATTTATCTTCTCTTTCTGACTTACTTCACTCTGTATAATAGGCTCTAGCTTCATCCACCTCATTAGAATTGACTCAAATGCATTCTTTTTTATGGCGGAGTAATATGCCATTGTGTATATGTACCACAACTTCTTTATATGATTTAGTGTTTTTAAAAAACTGTATAAGCAATAAGATGATTTCAAAATTTCAAAAAGAAAGATGGAAGAGAGGAAGAAAGGAAGGAAGGAAGAGACTTACTGCTCAACATAAAATGTTCTACCCAAAGCAATGTCTTGTTTATATTCTATTTCATGGTTTAGTTGATAATTGAACTGAAATATGTTCTCTTCATAAAGTTGTAAAGAAAAGTTGTCATGCTGTTTTTCACGAGTAAAAGAAAGATAAATTCAAAACTTGGAACTTTATTATTATCTTAGAGTAGTAGTTTGCTGATATTAGTATCCACCAAATCATATTTGCCAGGAATGGTGATCTAAATGTGAGCACTTCTATCAAGAGCAAAATACTTTTGTAGGATAATTTCATGAAGACTAGCCAAAAGCATTCAGCTCTCCAATCATCTAGCATGGCTCTAAGTGGCTTCTTAAATCTGTTAACACTTCTACTTTTCTATGTAACTTTCATTTGGTTGCTCTTTTAGGGGCTTCTCTGATCGAAAAGTATCTCAGATACTTCCTAGTATCTGAGTAATGTTTTATATGGGGACAGTCTCTTCTGTGATGGGTTGGTGATGCATAAGGCATTTAACTGGGTGACACAGGTTCGATCCCTGCATCAGGAAGATTCCCTGGAGGAGGGAACGACAACCCACTCCAGTTTTCTTACTTGGAGAAACCCACAGACTGAGGATCGGGCAGGCTATAGTCCATGGGGTTGCAAAGAGTCGGATATGGCTGAAATGACTTAACATGCATGCAAGGCATTTAATTTAATTTGGAGAAGGAAATGGCAACCCACTCCAGTACTCTTGCCTGAAAAATCCCATGGATGGAGGAGCCTGGTAGGCTACAGTCCATGGAGTCGCAAAGAGTCAGACATGACTGAGCGACTTCACTTCACTTCAAGGCATTTAATTATCAGTAAACAAAAATGCACATTAGTAGTGTTCTAAGGTATTAATTTAACAAGAATCTAATGTGAAGCATTTTAGGAAAACTTCCATTTCCAAGATAAGGATAGAATAAAATATTTTTATTTTAGTAAACTAGGAGTATTTTAGTATCCCTCTTATGTAAGGTGAATTAAAAAATGATAGATGATAAAATTCTGAATTAAATTTTTAACAGTATTTTCATCTAGTAGACCTAAGACTACAAATATAATATATGGATGCAGATCTTTCTGTTTCATTGTGGTTACATTGGATACAGCATATGCCCAATAAGTACTGTGCAAAACAATTGTATAAGTAAACATTTGACATTATTCTATCATAGCATAAAATGAGCAATAAAAATGATATAAGACAATGATGTGGCAATGTGTTGAGTCGGAAATTGTTTTTGCCTACATGTTGTGGAATTGTGTTAGTCACCTCTTTCTAGGTCGCATGAATATTATGATGAATATCACAATGTCTGTGAACTGCTTTTTGAATCCATAGAAAGGTAACTGACATGGATTAAGAACTAAATATTTCATCTTTCTGGTTCAGAAAAATGTAAGTCAAATAGCCCCATGAATAACTTTACCCACTAGTGTCTGCCTCCTGCCAAAGACAACTTATCTGAGTTCAAATTACTTTTCTTTAAACTGATATAATGTCCAGTAGAAATATTAATGTTCACTGGATCAGATCAGTTCAGTTCAGTCACTCAGTCCTGTCTGACTCTTTGCGACCCCATGGACTGCAGCACGCCAGGCCTCCCTGTCCATCACCAACTCCTGGAGCTTACTCAAACTCATGTCTATTGGCTCGATGATGCCCTCCAACCACGTGATCCTGTCATCCCCTTCTCCTCCTGCCTTCAATCTTTCCCGACATCAGGGTCTTTTCAAATGAGTCAGTTCTTCTCATCAGGTGGCCAAAGTATTGGAGTTTCAGCTTCAACATCAGTCCTTCCAATGAATATTCAGGACTGATTTCCTCTAGGATGGACTGATTAGATCTCCTTCCAGTCCAAGGGACTCTCAAGAGTCTTCTCCAACACCACGGTTCAAAAGCATCAATTCTTTGGCACTCAGCTTTCTTTATAATCCAACTCTCAATTCCATACATTACTACTGGAAAAACCATAGCCTTGACTAGACAGACCTTTGTTGACAAAGTAACGTCTCTGTTTTTTAATATGCAGTCTATGTTGGTCATAACTTTCCTTTCCAGGACTAAGCACTTTTTAATTTCATGGCTGCAGTCAACATCTGCAGTGATTTTAGAGACCCGCAAAATAAAATTTGTCACTGTTTCCCCACCTATATGCCATGAAGTGATGGCCGGGATGCCATGATCTTTGTTTTCTGAAGGTTGAGCCAACTTTTTCACTCGCCTCTTTCACTTTCATCAAGAGGCTCTTTAGTTCTTCACTTTCTGACATAAGGGTGGTGTCTGAGGTTATTGATATATCTGAGGTTATTGATATTTCTCCCAGCAATCTTGATTCTAATTGTGCTTCATCCAGCCCAGCATTTCTCATGATGTACTCTGCATATAAGTTAAATAAGCAGGGTGACAATATACAGCTTTGACGTACTCATTTTCCTATTTGGAACCAGTCTGTTCTATGTCCACTTCTAACTGTTGCTTCTTGACCTGCATACAGATTTCTCAAGAGGCAAGTCAGATGGTCTGGCATTCCTATCTCCTTCAAATTTTTCACAGTTTATTGTGATCCACACAGTCAAAGGCTTTGGCATAGTCCATAAAGCAGAAATAGATGTTTTTCTGGAACTCTTTTGCTTTTTCGATGATCTAGCGGATGTTGGCAATTTGATCTCTGGTTCCTCTGCCTTTTCTAAAACCAGCATGAACATCTGGAATTCATGTTCATGTATTGTTGAAGCCCGACTTGGAGAAATTTGAGCATTACTTTGCTAGCGTGTGAGATGAATGCAGTTGTGCAGTAGTTTGAGCATTCTTTGGGATTGTTTTTCTTAGGGATTGAAATGAAAACTGACCTTTCCCAGTCCTGTGGCCACTACTGAGTTTTCCAAATTTGCTGGCATGTTAAGTGCAGCACTTTCACAGCACTTAGGTTTTGAAATAGCTCAACTGTAATTCCATCACCTCTACTAGCTTTGTTCATAGTAATGCTTCCTAAAACCCGCTTGGCTTCACATTCCAGGATATCTGACTCTAGGTTGGTGATCACACCATTGTGATTATCTGGGCTGTGAAGATCTATTTTGTACAGTTCTGCAGTGTATTCTTGTTACCTCTTCTTAATATCTTCTGCTTCTGTTAGGTCCATACCATTTCTGCTTTATTGTGCCCATTTTTGCATGAAATGTTCCCTTGGTACCTCTAATTTTCTTGAAGAGATCTCTAGTTTTTCTCATTCTATTATTTTCCTCTATTACTTTGCACTGATCACTGAGGAAGGCTTTCTTATCTCTCCTTGCTGTTCTCTGGAACTCTACATTCAGATGGGTATATCTTTCCTTTTGTCCTTCGCTTTTTGCTTCTCTTCTTTTCACAGCTATTTGTAAGGCCTTCTCAGACAGTCATTTGATTTTTTGCGTTTCTTTTTCTTCACTGGATAGGAGATAGTTAATGTTCACTATGTTACTGTGGATAGAGACTCTCCGAGTGAATCAAGAGTTGTCACATATTGGCTGGTGCATATACTTCTAAGGGAAAGAATATTGCAAACAGATCAGCACAATCTGTTATTATTGAATTCTAATAGGACACTCATCATAGTAATAGCAATCTTTGCAATCAGTTAACTAGTATTTCATCAGTCTGGAAGCTATAAAAAATGACATTTTCTGACACGCTTCAATGTCAGTCTCCAGGCTCCCAGGGTACCTGTCCTGCTCAGAGCTGGCACAGTGCCCTTTGCCACGGTGCTCTTGTACTGTGGCTCATGTGAGGTCAGCCTTGCAGGCTTTGTAGGCAACAAAGGGAGAATAATGGCTGAAAGGGCCCCTCCACACTCACTGTGTCTCAAAGTAATAGATTACAACTTCCGGTTTGGTTAAACTGATTAGGAGTTAAGGTTTTGGAATCATATAGCTTGGAATTTAAATCCTGTATTAGCTGAGGGACTTTGAGGAAATTATTTAAACTTTCTATGCCTCAGTTTTATCTTAAAACAACAACAATTGATGCACCAATAATTGTGGCTCAGTTTAAGGAGAAGTTGAGATTAGAATAAAATAACATGTATAAAGCCCTTAGCACAGTGCTCGCCGGCTAGTAAGTCTTCAGTAAATATTTGGGTTGTCCAAAAAGATCCTTTGATTTTTAAGCAAAAATAAGTGACACATTTTTTTTATTTTCACCAAGAACTTTATTGAAAAATATATTCATCATTTTGTTCCTCAAACTACTGCCATTTTTCAGGCAAATTCATAATGCCAGCATCCCAAAACTTTTATCTCTTTGAGCAAAGAACTGTTCCCAGTGCCTTTTACAGTTGTCCAGGGAACTGAAAATTTTTCCATTAAAAGAATTTTGTAAAGGCAAAAATAAATGGAAACATGAAACTGCAATGTCTGGTGAATACAGTGGATGAATCAGAATTTCCCAGCCAAGCTGTCATGACTTTTGCCTGATCATCAAAGAAACATGTGGCCTTGCATTATCCTGATGAAAGATTATGCATTTTCTATTGACTAATTCTGGATGCTTCTCATCTAGTGCATGTTTTAGTTGGTCTAACTGGGAGAAATATTTGTTTGAGTTAATCCTTTGGTTTTCCTGAAGGAGCTCATAATAGGGAACTGCCTTCCAATCCACGTAACATCACCTTCTTTGGAGGAAGACTGGCCTTTGGTGTGGTTGGTGGTGGTTCATTTTGCCCTGCCCACAATCTTCTCTTCCACATGATTGCATCTTATCCACTTTTCATCACTCATCATAATTTGATGAGAAGAATATGATTTTTAGGTCAACTTACATGCAACCCAAACATCAAAGTGATTGATGTAACCAAGCTAGTGCAAATGATTTTCAACACTTGGTTTGGATATTTTGATGAAGTTGACTGTTTTCAATTAATGTCTGGATTTGATAGATATCAACTTCAACTAGTCAACCTGGACCATGGAACATCTTTCAGTAAGAAATCCCCAGCATGAAACTTTGCAAACCACATTTGTCGCAATATAATCTAAAAAAATTGTTTTGAATGAAGTTAAAGAAAATTAAGTGCTACTAGAGCTTGCTTACAGGAAAAAAAAAAAAAAAAAACAACTGAACAAACATTTTGGCCAACCCAATATCAGCTGCTATTGTTATAGTTACTTTAATTAATTTGATTAACATATTTTTTATATTTCCCTAACACCAATTGCTAGATGTATAGCTTGGCAAAGTAATTTCCAAAAGAATTTTACACTTATTCTCTCTAGAGAGAAGCACATATAAAGAACAAATAGCAACACAAAGCAGTTGACAGATGGTAAAACAAGAGTTAGATTAGTCTAGTAAATAAAGAAGTGGTCTTGGTAGTCAAGGATGGGTGCAGTTTGCTGTTAGAGAGAAACAAAAGCAGAACAAAGCCTTGAGGACTTACTAACTCTGGAAAATAGATCAGACAGAGCACAGAAATGAAAAGAAATTTAGCATGCTCAAAAGTCAATGAAAAACCCTGATGTATATTAAGAGAGACCTAGACTTTGTGTGACTTGAAACATATCTTTTAGGGCTTTCTTTAAACAAAAGAATATGTTAATTACTAGGCCCTCAAGGAGACCTGTGCAAATGAGAGGCCTTGAAGCTGATGTCTACCTTAATTGTAAATCCACATCTATCTGACAAGAGAAGTATTCACCAAATGTGATGAAATAAGTAGGGTGGCCCGAGTTATGGACAGCTCTGAAATCTTGGGAGAGGAGTTTAGAACTCTCAAGTTAGAACAATATCTCTCAAAGTATATTTCCAGTACCAGCACCACAGTAGCCTCAGATAGGACCTTGTTTGAAAGACAAATTCTAGGGTCCAACCCTGGACCTTTTAGTTCAGACTTTGAGGCTAACCATCTGTATTTTAACATGCCCTCCTGGTGATTACAGTGCATACCAAAGTTTAAGAATTCACCATTTTGAAAGATAGGCACTGAGTTGCCTATAATGAAGATGGAATAGGTAGCAGCATGCTCTGAAGGAGAGGGCTTCAGGCACATTACATAAATTCAACATTGACTAGATGAGAGGCAGGTGGGCAAGTGATGATCGTATTACACTGGTAGATATAAGAAGATATATAAGAAAAGGGATATTGATGTGACTTGATTGCTGCATTTTGAGTGAAATGGAGATTGATTTCAGGATGAGTCCAGGTGTCTGGGTTGCTTTGGAAAAAGACAATGAAGTGAGGAAAGGTGGTTTGCTGGAAGGAGAAGATCTAACTGATACACAGGAGAAGGTATAGAAAATTCTATTTTAATTCTAGAGACCCAGACTAAGACATGTTCAGTGCACATTATAAATTCTTTTCAATCCTGTCCTCCTGGATGTGTCCCCTGGAAGCTGAGTTTGACAGTGGGACTCATTCAAGGCTGACATCCTCCTAAATCTGAGGTTCCAAGGAGGGGTGAAGGCAGGTCTTCACGACTTGGGCTGTAGCAAGTGACCTCAAGATGCAAGACTAGATGAAGGCAGGGGCTGAGCCTCTTCAGTTTCCTATGATCTCTCCACTCAAACCAGACAGGAGTTTATGCTCTGTGTAGACTGGGCAGAGGGAGGCAAATCTAAAGATGAGCTAGCAAGAACCCCTCAGAGGCACTGGAAAAATGAAGCTTGAGGTTCTAAAACAGCACAGATTTTTGTTGTTTTTCCCTTTCATTATTTACAAGTCAAATGAAATAACAGTTACATTACCTGGATTTTCTTTTTCCAGAACTTATATTGTCATATATATATATATATAAAATATAAATTTTTATTCTTTTAGCAATTGTAATGTGTAAGTAGAGCCAGCATTATTATCCTTGCTTTTTTTTTTTTTTTAATTTTATTTTATCCTTGCTTTTGAGTTGAGAAGAGGGAAGCCCAGAAAAGGAAAATGACCTTCATCATCTTTAAAAAAAAAAAATTCTGGCTTGAGCATGCTGACTCTGGGGTACCAAAATGTGGTAACCAGTGGGGTAAAAGGGATTGGAGTTAGTTGCAAGGACTGAAATTACAGTGTTAGCATATTTCCTGGATGGCAATATAATACAAAGCAATATGTAATTATACACCCTCCCCACCCCACCCCAAAAAATAAACTAACAATTTTATAGATTGTGCACTAGCTGATTTCTTCTTTCTCAAATTGTTTACATAGAAAAGAAATGTGATACAGTCCTTTTCTCAGTGGGTAGCTAGTACTTAAAAGAAATTCCACTATTGGTTATAGTGCCTTTTACTTTCCAGTAACTTTGAATAGACCCTAGCAATTATAACTGCTATGGAGAATATAAAGAGAAACAAAGGATTTGTTGAGTACTTTTCATTATTTTGTTCCAAGTTATTATGGTTCTGTTTCATTCTCTTAATACCAATCAACATGCTATATCTAGTGCTGATTGGGAATTGTTCTGACTTTAATAAAATGTGCCTATTTTATTTGTACTTTGCAGTATATACATAATAAATATAGTTGTACCTTTTGATGGATGCCAATAAAAATGGTGAAATAAGCTTTGATTAGAAGCCTTCTCTTTGTGTGCAATCTCATGAGACCACAAGCATTTTTCATTTAACCAGCTGTTTTCAAAGCAGTGATGTAATTGCAGTCTATGTCTTTAACGGTATAAAGCTGATATACTCATGACTGCCCAACCACTCTCAAATTGGCTATTATATACATTAGGAAAGACACCTGGATACAAATGTTAGTCATAGGTTCAAGCCACACACTCAGAGGTGTATAGGTCCTGAGGTTTGGTCACACAAACTGCATTAGATAAAATGAGGAACATGGAAACATTGTTGCTATCACCTGCATGTACAGAGGAGGACTCTCATTCAAATTCCACTGCATGCCCTGAACTTAGTATATGCTTAGTAACTTTTTCCTTAACAAGTGAATAGAAGTTATTTATTACGCTCTGTCTCTATTCTATGTTCACAACTACTCAGGAAATTCAAGGAGAGGGCAATGAGTGAGGGCAATTATGCTGTAAACGCTAATAGCTGGTAATAATTTCAAAGTCAAAAGTAATGTTTATATACATAAAATTTAAAAATCATTTGTTAACACATATTCTAATTTGATATATTAAATATAAACAATGTTTTAAAAGCTATTCTAATTCACCTAATTTCATTATTTTACCCTGAGTAATTGAACTCTTACTTTTCCTTTATGTCTGTGTTCAGACATAAATGTATTTACAGATTTATTATCTTGATGGGTAGAACCTATTCATTATTTTTAGCTTAAAATTATATCATATATTTCCAAAGGCTTCATATTTTTACTAATATTACTATAATGGTGGCACAATGCTCAATGTAATAACATTGAATTGATGTTCTGAAATATAGCTAGCCATTCCAACTCTTGTCATAGATATTGCTGCTATAAAAAGTTTTAGAGAATAGCTCTTTCTATGGTTATAAAACTTGGGAATTTTTCCAGAAGAAAAGATTTTAGAATAAATTTTGATATTCTCTGAAATATTTTCATGTAATATATTCACATATTGGAAGTATTGTTGAAGTTTGAATATCTATATACTTATAATGTATATTATATAATATTATATGCTATATTTCATTTAATAAAAGATTATATTTAGTATTAATAAGATATACCACTTGACATGCTTGCATGCATAGTCATGTCCTATTCTCTGCAACCCCATGGACTGTAGCCCGCCAAGTTCCTCTGTCCATGGGATTTTCTAGGGAAGAACACTGGAGTGGGTTGCCATTTCCTCCTCTGGAGATCTTCCCGACTCAGGGATCCAACCCATGTCTCCCATGTCTCCTGCACTGGCAGGCAAATTAGTTATCACTGAGCCACCTAGGAAGCATATAACACATGTCATTCAGCCACCCAGTTGTGTTTGACTCTTTGCAACCCCATGGACTGCAGCACGCCAAGTCTCCCTTTCCTTCACCATCTCTCAAAATTTGCCCAAGTTCATGTCCATTGCATCAGTGATGCCATCCAACAATCTCACATAATAGGGGTCAAATAAGAGAAAATTATGCATGGAATTCTCCAGGCAAGAATACGGGAATGGGTAACCACTCCCTTCTCCAGGGGATCCCTTCCAACCCAGGGACAGAACCTGAGTCTCCTGCGGAGCAGTCAGATTCTTTATCCTCTGGGCCACCAGGGAAACCCTATGTTATATAATACTATATGCTATATATTCTTTAATAATTAAATATTGAATTTAGTATTAATAATGTATACCACATAATAAGAGTTAAATAGCTGAAAATAACATCCAAATTAATGGTCCCAAAGAGATGCTTTTAGAATGAATGACCTTAATCCATTTATAAAGCTAAAAAAATAGAATGTTTTAAAATATATCCTTTCACTGATCTTCCCTCTTGTAGGTTATTGAGTTCCAAATGATGGTCCAAGGATCAGTGTGGAAGGGACTATATAAAACCACCAGGGATGTGGCTAAAAATACTTATTTCCAGATCTTATCAACCAAATCTTTAGGGGCTGAGGCTTGGGAATTGGTATTTTTAACAAGTTTCCCAGGTAATTCTGATAATTTCGGACAGAATTCAGAATCAAGGACCTGAATTACCAAAGACATACACTCTGTTTCTATTCTGATTTTCTGACATCCTGCTACAGTCAATCCTCCATGCTTCAAATAGATCCCATTCTCTGAGTTCTTAGACTTAAGGTACTATTATATTTCTCCCCATAACATTCAATTTAATCCAATTATTTAATGTATGCTGCAGTGTTTTTTTTTTTTTTTTTTTTTTAAGATTTATCATCTGATCCTTACATAAAATCATTCTGGATAAAGGGTAGGACTAAATATCTGTGAAGTAAGCAGAAGACATTGAAATGCCTTCTTCATCCTTTGTGTTCATTGATGGAGTGCAATCATCATGTACTACCTAGCTAAATTAATTCCTAGTGTTTGAAAATTAGAAATGCACATATTGCCTCCAGAAGATGTCTTAAATGTATACATTGATACTACCATAGTTTAATATGATTGCCTAAAAAGGAGTTTTTAGGCAAGGAAACAAAATGATCCATTGGATCTTCTGGGATGTCAGCCCAGATCTTCTGGGGTGGTCTTCTGAGATGCCAACCAGATCTTCTGGGAAGCAGGCATGGAATGTTTGAGGAAAATGAAAGGATTACTTCAAGGTTTAAAGAGGAAGCAGGGAAAAGGTAGTTTGAAGACCCAGTAATAAATGGTACAGATAGAGTTGACCGAAAAGCCCATCTAGCCTTGTTTTCACCTAGGTTTAATTCTAACCAAGGGCCTTCCCTGGTAGCTCAGCTGGTAAAGAATCAGCCTGAAACCCAGGAGACCCCCGTTCAATTCCTGGGTCAGGAAGTTCCCCTGGAGAAGGGATAGGCTACCCACTCCAGTATTCTTGGGCTTCCTGGTGGCTCAGAAGGTAAAGAATCTACCTGCAGTGCGGGAAACCTGGGTTTGACCCCTGGTTGGGAAGATCCCCTGGAGGAGGGTATGACAACCCACTCCAGTATTCTTGCCTGGAGAATCCCCCTGGACAGAGGAGCCTGGCGGGCTACAGTTCACGGGGTCACAGAGTTGGACACGACTGAGCGACTAAGCCCAACACAGCACAGCTGTGGGTAATCGAGCTCGGTTACCCAAACCGTCACAGGGGGAACCACGGATTTAAAGCAAACTCAAATAACAAAAGAAAGTCTCCGCATTTCACCAAATCAGTGTCCCCTCCTGCGTCTCTTCCTGCCACTTTTCCATGGAGATCTTAGTTTTGAGGCTGTGACTCAGCAGAGAAAGCCAAGGGATGTTCCTACAAGCTGAGATATCTGTGACTCTGCTTGCTTTAGTTTTCCAAATTTCCTCCAATCTCCTATGTGAAGTTTTTGAACAGGAAACACTGCTCAATCTTTACCTCCTGTGTCCACCTCTTTCTAAAGAGATCCTTCTTTAGTATCTGCTAATTGCAGAAATGAGGAAGAAAACTCCACAAATAATTTGGAGAATGATATTTATTGCTAGATGACCAACTCAAAATGCACTTAAAAAAAAATAGATGTTAACATTCACAGTTAGAAATAAGTGATTTGATTTATTCACCAGTGCTAATAATAACAGCTAGAGAATTTATCTGTTATCTCTCTTATTATATGTCAGGAAAAACAAGGGCTTTAATCATTCCCCAAATCCCATAAATGTAATATTTTACCTCTCACCTCTTTACGTTAATGAAATTCAAGCACAAATAATTCAAGAAACATCTCCCAAATCACGTATTGACCAAGTGAGAGAAACTGGATTCCAATCTGGACTCCATAGAAGCCTGCAATCTACTGCTCACTACCAAACATATTTTAAGCATACTTCTTTTTTTTTTTTTTTTTTAATATTATTTTATTAGTTGGAGGCCAATCACTTCACAACATTTCAGTGGGTTTTGTCATACATTGACATGAATCAGCCATATAGTTACACGTATTCCCCATCCCGATCCCCCCTCCCACCTCCCTCTCCACCCGACTCCTCTGGGTCCTCCCAGTGCACCAGGCCCGAGCACTTGACTCATGCATCCCACCTGGGCTGGTGGTCTGTTTCACCATAGATAATATACATGCTGTTCTTTCAAAACATCCCACCCTCACGTTCTCCCCCAGAGTTCAAAAGTCTGTTCTGTACTTCTGTGTCTCTTTTTCTGTTTTGCATATAGGGTTATCGCTACCATCTATCTAAATTCCGTATATATGTGTCAGTATACTGTAATGTTCTTTATCTTTCTGGCTTACTTCACTCTGTATAATGGGCTCCAGTTTATCCATCTCATTAGAACTGATTCAAATGAATTCTTTTTAACGGCTGAGTAATATTCCATGGTGTATATGTACCACAGCTTCCTTATCCATTCATCTGCTGATGAGCATCTAGGTTGCTTCCATGTCCTGGCTATTATAAACAGTGCTGCGATGAACATTGGGGTGCACGTGTCTCTTTCAGATCTGGATTCCTCAGTGTGTATGCCCAGAAGCGGTATTGCTGGGTCATATGGCAGTTCTATTTCCAGTTTTTTAAGAAATCTCCACACTGTTTTCCATAGTGGCTGTACTAGTTTGCATTCCCACCAACAGTATAAGAGGGTTCCCTTTTCTCCACACCCTCTCCAGCATTTATTGCTTGTAGACTTTTGGATAGCAGCCATCCTGACTGGCGAGTAATGGTACCTCATTGTGGTTTTGATTTGCATTTCTCTGATGATGAGTGATGTTGAGCATCTTTTCATGTGTTTGTTAGCCATCTGTATGTCTTCTTTGGAGAAATGTCTGTTTAGTTCTTTGGCCCATTTTTTGATTGGGTCGTTTATTTTTCTGGAATTGAGCTTCAGGAGTTGCTTGTATATTTTTGAGATTAATCCTTTGTCTGTTTCCTCATTTGTTATGATTTTCTCCCAATCTGAGGGCTGTCTTTTCACCTTACTTATAGTTTCCTTTGTTGTGCAAAAGCTTTTAATTTTCATTAGGTCCCATTTGTTTATTTTTGCTTTTATTTCCAATATTCTGGGAGGTGGGTCATAGAAGATCTTGCTGTGATTTATGTCGGAGAGTGTTTTGCTTATGTTCTCCTCTAGGAGTTTTATAGTTTCTGGTCTTACATTTAGATCTTTAATCCATTTTGAGTTTATTTTTGTGTATGGTGTTAGGAAGTGTTCTAGTTTCATTCTTTTACAAGTGGTTGACCAGTTTTCCCAGCAAGCATACTTCTTTTAAAATTTGTTCTTTGTAATGATATGCTCATAACAAATAGCAAGATAATTATTTCTTTTTTAAGAAACTCATATTTTGTGTGATTATTTTTAAATTAATGTATCATGAAAAGGTTTTTAATCTACAGTGTGGCTTTTAACCATATGTTTGCACTCAGCAAATAAATTATATCAAAGGAAAAAAAGTTAATTTTTTCCTATGTGACCTACTCCTTTCTATGGAATAAATCAGGGCCCTGATAACACCACACTGCAGAATAGGGGCATTTTTCAAAGGCATTTTTCTCTTCTCAGTTTCTCAAAGAACTTCATCAAAACTAATGGGACTACAGAGAAGATTTATCAGAGGCTCGGTTAAGTCTGTGAGATCTCCCCTGCACGTGGGAACAGGCACATCCATCTGCCTTCCCTCGAGACCAGTCGGATAGAGAACTCATGACAGATATTATGCTTTTTAAAGAGATAATTTTTTTAAAAATAAAGGCTCTTTCTTCCTATGCTATTCTCTCATAATGGGTAGCAATCATTAAAATACTTCCCATAAAGTGTTATTTAATTTTGTAGTTATAATGGATAGACTAAAGAGTGAAATATCTTAAGAGTGTATCATGACTAATTTTGCATCTGGGACAGACTCTTTGGCAGTATACGATGTAATGAAAGTCTCTGCTTCATACTATATTGGTTCCCTCTTAACCTTCATTTAAATAACTGGATGTGATGTTCTTAAGTCTCTTCCAAGTCTAGTAACATCAGGCCTATCTAAAATTATATGTATATCCACTGGCCGGTGGTAGGGGAGGGTTGCTTATGATGAAAAAGAAAGATCTTGTGTAGATATGCTCAGACAGAATAAAATATTAAACTGTGAAAGTAAACTTTGGTTATTATAGTTCCCTAAAATAATATGATGATAACATATATTAGTAATAAACTACTGTAGAATGAGAAAATATATGAATCCAATCTGTTCCTTACTCCCTATTTCTTAAATTTAAACTGTTGTTCAAAGCTCAGTATAAGGGACCAGAATTTGAAAGTTTTTGGAATAGTGAGTTTTTAGGAATCAGATATTTTTGTTACAAAAAATTACTTGTAAAGTTGCTTTTAAAATATAGCAATATTTCAAGAATATATTTGCTTTCTAAGTAAATTTCTAAATCATGTTCACTTATCACTGTCAGAATCCTCCATAAATTAACCAAACAGATTTGGGAACTACAAAAAACAAGTCCAGATAAAGCGTACTAAAATACAAGGGGATTTCATAAATTATGTGTGATTATTAAAAACTTCTCTGTCTAAACATTGTTGTTACATTTAATAGTAAAACAACAATCAAAAAACCAAAACCACCCAACTAAACAAAAAAACAGGCTTCAGGTTTATACAGGAACTACAGAAAGGCCCAGAGATAGGTGCCTAAAGAGAACAAGATAGATTGATAAGTATATGACTGATCAATGTATCACTTTCTAGTATCATTCAAGATATTTTCCATCAGAAACAAAAAGAGCACAATAAACGTAATAATTAAAAGTACAGTCAATGGAAACTGGATAGAAAAAGGGCATTTCATAGAAGACTAAACTCTCTTCTAGGAAAGCTAACTTTGTTTCTGTGTAAGTTATGAGTAAATAAACTTAACACATCATTAGTCCCATTTGGAAACCAGAGATAATCATTGGTCTCTTCAGAAGGGAGGGGATACATGTGTACCTATGGCTGATTCATGTTAAGGTTTAACAGAAAACAGCAAAATTCTGTAAAGCAATTATCCTTCAATAAAAAGTAAATTAATTTTTAAAAAATGGTAGTTATTTTCTCAAAAGGAGGAAAAAGAATAATAAATTGAAAAACTAGATATCTTAGATTCATGGCTAATTGTTAAATTCCTTTCAAAAACAAAACAATGACATTTAGGGGTGACTCAATACACTGAAAAATTCAGTCTTGAACATATTTGATTGCCATTCTAACTTAGTATAAAATATTATTTCATGCACATATCTAGATGGTATACATTTTGACAGAAATTTTGAGGACTTTATTGTATCTTTTTATTTGAGTTAAACTAAAAAGATATTGAACAGTTTATAAATTTATTATAGACAAGTTAAAAATCTTAAAAATGATCTTGTAGTGTGAGTTTATTGATGAAGCAAATTAGATTTGAAAATAAGTACTTCTCTTAATTATTGCTATGTTGTCCATATTTCAGTGGTTAATAGAGTGTGGTTTTACACAAAACTAAATATTTTTTAGTGTTTTACAAATATTTACTTCAAAGAATTCTGAAAATAGAGACATTAGCTGGTCTACTGTTTTGGTTCTTTTTCTGGGGACAATGAGAACAATTTCTTAGCATTATTTCAAATAATAAATATTTATATTACAAATGATATAATACAGGAGAAACATACATTAAGTTTGTACAGGAACCTAGAAGCATAATAAGTAAGCTGAAAAATCTTCCTGACAATAATTGAATTTGTACAAGCTTCCTGCAGAGTAGTCACCTGTGCTAACAGAAATTAAAACTAGGAGGGTAGGAAGCTAAAAACTTAAAAAGCTTAAATGGCAAAAGCATCCATGTTTTTGGAATGGCTCTTAGTTGCCTCTAAGAGTCACCTCTTGAGTGGGGTATCTGGGATTCACTATTACCAAGAGGGACTCTCCTATCCCCTCTGTCCCACTAGGAGTACAGAGCCCCGTCTATTGCTTCTACTTCTTAGATCCCGTGTCGCCTTCTCCCTGCCTTTCAGTCACAGCCAAACAACTCTGGTCCTAATTAAACCAAGGGGATTGACATTCTCTCCTAGGTACTTAGGATGCTGCACCAAGAGCATTCTCAGACCATGCCAACCAGGGAACAAGGCATGACTTTTCCCATTTTGGGATTTCTCTACCCTTGTTTTTGTTCACAGTAAGAAGCAAACTAAAATGTGGGTTACCAGCAGCACACCACAGCTTCTATTTGTTCTTTGATGTCTGGTGAAATAACTTTCAAGGACACAGTGCTTAAAATTTTGTGACATGAATTTTCAGTGGTTTACACAGCTTGGAAATTATTTTGTTGTTTTGTTCTAACCAATGTAATCAATAGAAGCACAATAGTCGCGCATTTGAATCTTAGTTCAAGAATCAAATCTCCCACTTTTTTGAGTATGGTGATGACAAAAAAAAAGCATATCAGCTCTATAGTTGAAAAATAAGGTTATTTGAGACACACTTAGTTGTGTGTTGAACTTACTACCTAAGTGACTTCCAGGCAAATGTTTTGCCTAAATCTTAGTTTAATATTTTGTAAAATGTGGGCAATTATAAAAGCTACTCTTTGCCTATCATTTGTGAGTAAAGGCTATTAAGTACTTAGAAACATGACAAGGTTATATAAGTACTCACTAAATGCAAATCAATAATATCAGTAAATATTTTATATAAATATTTTTTATCACTTTAAAAGTATCAGAAATTTAATATTTTCAACTTTAGACATGTCTGGGATATTTGTTTCCTAGCTTAAAACTATTTATAAACACTGTGAATAAAATCAAGTGGTCATGAATTAAGTCTCAAATCCACTTTTTAGCATGGATAAAAATTAAGAATGTTATTCATTTCCTTCTGTACAAAGAGAATTTGATTCTGTTTCTTGTGAAATTTATTCTCTCAGAAATATGATTGAAGAATGGAAATGATAGCAAATTACTTATTCCTTTAGAAGTAAGTTTATTTCATTTAAAAGTTCAAAGAATGTAAAAGAAACTTGTGGAGATAGCAAGTACTTTAGAAGCATAAATCAGTTTGGTCACCTTTGTTCACATTTTTTTTCCCCATATTTTTCCTTTGCTACTTTCATCAATTTGCAGCATTTCTACTGTTTGCTGCTGACTCTGAAACCTGTATCTCAACCTTGCTTTACATCTCAGACAAAATTAATTGAATTTAAAGATAAATGACATATGAACTTGGCCTTGATGGATAAGTAGGAGTTCGACAGGTTGAATGCCAAGAAATAAACACTATAGGCTAAACCGGGGCAGAGGTCCAAAATCCAAACTGGATTTTGGACAGCACGGTGTTCTAAAGCATGGTGGCTTGGGGAAATGGTTACAGTTAAAGGAAGAAAAGGAAGTTAATGTAGATGGCAGAGGACTCTGAGCTTTTATAAGATGTTCATGACTGTTCTTGGTTTATATTACAATCAGTGATGATTGATTGAAGTCTTCGGTTTTTATGTTGTCTTTGTTTTGAGTTGAACTTTAATACAACTCTTTGGTTGGTTTTCATGAGTGAATGGGTACATTTCTTATGGATATCCAATTTTCAAGTTTCAATATCATAATCCAAGACTATGTCTGTTATCTATTGCAGTGAAAATTTATGAGCCTATTAATCAGCTCTAGTCTCTTCCACATCTAATCTAATTCAACCATTACTTCAAAGCACAGCTCCATTTATATTGGTAATTTTCCTTCTCTTTTTCTCTCCACTTTGACCCAAGTTAAAAAGCTAGGTAATTTTCAATTTTGTACTGGATCTTTGTAAGATCTTTTATGTAACTTGCCATATAACTTACTTATTTTTATTATGACCATGGTGAATCATTTGTTCTCACTAAAACATAAGCTCTCTCATGGGCAGAGCTCTGTGATCATTCACCCATGTACCCCAACTGCCTGGAACATAGTAACATTCAGTACAATGTCCAGCTTATAAGACACTCTCTTGGTGAATTTGCTCTGTGGACCCAAGCTCTGGTTTATATTGCACTTTTCTTGTCCCTCTCAGAAAGGACTTAATGTTCTACTTAGCAATATTTTCTTTTTAAATAAAAAGCTCTGTGAGTCCAGGCAGTATTGTACACATATTTGTATCCTCTACAGATTTTAACCCACTAGCCCAGTAAATAGGAAATAATTATTTACTGAAAATGAATGTGAGGATTATACATTGTGAAGTAATAACCTGTGATCTTTATCTTTTTTCACCTATTGTGGCACAATAATAATTGTCTGAGAGGTCTCAGTAACCACCGTTTAGTTCATTCAGTCTCTTTTAATTTGCATTCTGTACATCAGAGCATTTTTAGATAGCAACAATCTGGATGATCTGTTTTCTCTGACCTGGTTAAACATGTTTGATATAAACTATTTTCAATCATTTTCTAGAATGAGACTGAGCTCTGCCTGGAAGGAGAAGAGTTCAAGAAGCTGCATTAACACATAATATAACAGATGTTCTTTTCTCCTTTAGAGTCACAGAAAACCATCTTCAAATTAAAGGACAGAACTGACCCAAGCATTGATAAATCTCCTAACTTCTTAACCCAACCCCATTGAAGAATTCTCCTAACTGCTCAACCCCAGAACTTAGGGTTTGAAAATTGATTACAGCTGGTCTTTTCTTAGTTGTTGTTTTTCTTCCCCCAACTTTCATGGTGGACACATTGACGCTCTAGCACTCAAGCAGAGCCTCTGCCTGCAGGTGCATTTACCATTTGGGGGAATGAGCTGCCCTTGTTTTGTTAGCCTCAGCATTTTCAAAAACCTCACTTCGCCTGTGGTGCTTGCGCATACATCACTGTCCACCTCTTTTGCCTTTTGTATTTGCCGTTGTCTTATGCTCCAGTGTTTCTGATGCCCTTGAGAAGCTGTAACCATGCTCTACATTTGAAAAGGTGCCAGCTCATTTAATCAGGTGAGGTTTGAGAGGCATGGATGAATTTATTCTATCTAACATTTAATACAAAATAAATTAAAAATGTGACTTATGCCATGACATGCTTAGCATTACCCTTCCAGGTTTAAATTTGAAAGTTGTCAGCACCCTCCCTGGTCTGAAAACTGACATGTTATCAATCTAGTGTGTGGGTGACAAGGCCGCTGATGCCTTCCCAAGGCACTTGTTTAATAATTAATTTTTCATTGCAGGCATGTTCAATAAATGGATTACAAAACTTAAGCCCGTTTAAAAGGTTTTAGAAATTCATTATTAGTTTTAAAAGATGAATGTACAAATTAACTCTCACATGACAAATGGGGTATACTAAATATAGCCAGGCTCTATGTGGTTCTAGCCTATATTTATATACACTGTAGAGTAAGGTATAAAGTCAGTACAGTTTTGCAGACAATATTATTGAATCACCCAGGAAGTGATTCTTTCAAAGGAGACTCAAAAAGGGAGATCAGATGACAAAACTGTGCTTTGAAGGTATTCATCTTTTCTCTTGCTCTCAGAAGTCCTCCACTACTAAGCCACTAGACAGGCTCAGTGCTATTTTTGGATTCAAGATCTCAGATCAAGTCATTCCACAGAAATAATACCATGGTTTAAAATGAAAGGAGTCATATCAGTTATCACACCCTAATTTCCCTGATTAAACTTTGTGCTGCTTATTAAGCTGTTATCTTCCAGCTCCAGGCCAGCTTTGTGATTCCGGGGTGGGGCTCTGCCAGCTGCCTTTCGGCTTGGCCAGCAGGGTGCGCTAGAGAGAGGCTCCTGGCTGCGGAGGAAACTGCTCTTGCCGGCTCTTCTTTCATTGTACCCCAGCAAGGGCAGTTCGTCCTGGCAGCAACCCCAGTCCTCTTCTGGTTGCAGACCTTTTGTTCTTTTTTCTCTTTGGTTCAGCGTCCTAGAGTCAGTCTCTTTGCACGCCTTTGGAGCAGCCAAGCAGTGTCCTTTCTTCTGAAGTCTGAAGCCCAGTTCTGGGGGCCGTCTGCCAGGCTTCTATGTCTAACCCCAAGTTCTTCTCTGGTGTCCCAAGCTACATAGGTGTTTGCTCCTCCTCACAGTCACTCTCAGCTATGTAATCTCTGTGTCTTTTTTATTATCTTTTCTTTTTTTCTTCTCATTTTTAAAATTTGACTCTTTAGCTCTCCAAAATCTGATTAACTTTTTTTTTTTAAATGTCAAAACAACTAATGTGCTCTTTTCCCCTCCCAACTGGTTCTTGGCTGGTACCAGTGTCATAGACCATTGGAAAAAACAGCCAACCAACCCATTTGCCCCTAACTTCTAAGGGGACTTTATGTAACTAAATGATTAGAGAATCGTTATCTTTTTTTGTTTCAGATTATGGAAATGTTTTACATGTAATCATAATATATATCAATATAATTTAAAAAATATAAAATCAGAGTTCTAAGCAGGTTACCTTACAACTTATTTACTGGCTGATTCCTTCCTCCTGCCTCTCTGCTTTCTAATGTCTGTCTCCATTTCAACCCAAAGTGTGAGAAAGGACAGAAGTATGACAGTAGTTCCAACCCTGAGAATCACTTTCCATATCAGTCATTGTACGAGTGAAGAGGTCTACTATTCAGTCCCCCAGCATCCTACCACTGAGGGTTAAGTTAGAAAATTTTGGTAAAAAGCAGAGGAGCTACCCTCTTTTAAATAATGTCTCTCATCATTGTACTAACAATTTTACTTTCTGAAATAGCTACTCTTACTTGATAGCCATGCCTCAAATTATTTTGGAAAAAAGCCTGTAAAAATAAGAAATTCATCTAACTTAAATCTTTCTTCAAGTGAGATTTAGCTGAGAACACTACCTGCAAATGTTTATTTATAGAAAGTTAGAAATATTGTCGTGGTCTTATTTTTCTGCATTTAGCATACAAAGTAAGTATCTGGTAAAAAAAAAAAAAGGAGAATAAACAAATCTATTTCCTTGGGTAATCATTTCCCCATCATTATACATTCATTCTTTCATTTTTTTCAATAGATGTTTCATAGATGGCTACTATGTATTATGCAACATGGTTAACACTGATTGAATATTTTTAATAGGAACTTTTGGAATCTCTCTCTACTTGATAATATCTAGTGTAAGCAATACAGAGAAAGGTATTTCATGAAGACTGAAAATTATCTGATGTCCCTATTTGAGTTCATTTCAGGGGAAATCTAAACTTTAGTGTCTAAAGTTTAATGTAAAACGTTTTCTTTATAGTCGACATAGGTAGACACTTCTTTCAATGGCAGATATGTTTTCTCCTTTGCTGCTGTTTTACACTTCAGTGAAGTCCATTCTGGACTTGTGTTGAGTCAAAACTACTGAATGATCAGAGACTTTTACTCTATATTTCTGATTTACTTCCTCATAAAGTCAACTGAGAGGCAAGAATGACGGTATACCTTGGCCCTAAGAGTTTCTTGATTATCACATTCATTGGCCTATTTTCCCTATTGTTCTGTCTTCTGGGGTATGCGTTTTTGTCAATTCAGCCTGTTGTTTTGACTAATTCAAAATCATCCAAGTCTTTATGTCTGGAATAAGCCATTAATTAGCCAAAGTTTTTGTACCACGTGTTATATCCAACTGAGAATGTCACGGGGGTGTGAATGGAAACATATACTGGCTGTGATATTTAAAGAGCTCTTCTTCTAACAGGAGTGTGATGATATATTAACTAATAAATGAACTAATATCACAAAAAAGGTGCAAGAATCAAAGAAAAGGAAAGTACTTAGATGTAGTTAGGCTGCTGCTGCTGCTGCAAAGTCGGTTCAGTCGTGTCCGACTCTGTGCGACCCCATAGACGGCAGCCCACCAGGCTCCCCCGTCCCTGGGATCCTCCAGGCAAGAACACTGGAGTGGGTTGCCATTTGCTTCTCCAATGCATGAAAGTGAAAAGTCACAGTGGAGTCGCTCAGTCGTGCCCGACTCTTAGTGACCCCGTGGACTGCAGCCCACCAGGCTCCTCCGTCCATGGGATTCTCCAGGCAAGAGTACTGGAGTGGGCTGCCAGTGCCTCCTCTGGCAGTTAGGCTGGTGTGCTGCTAAGGAAACAAGTAACCTCTCTGCTTGCCTCATATGCTTGTCAAGCTGCCTCACTCCACCGGTGGGGTGGTTTCAGCAGTGTCAAGTTAGTTCTCTGACTGCTGTTGAGGCAGCTACAAGTGTCTTTCCAACCTTGTACCCCAAATCCTCATACACTATGTAAAACACAGTATATGTTCAGAAAATAATTGATGACTGAATGTGTCATTAGACAGTCAAAGCATGTATTTTCCTTTGGGGATATTAACCTCCTATCTTCTCCTGAATCTCAGGTTATAATCTACACTTTGATTAATCAAAATCACAAAATATATATGTAGAGCTCACTGGTCACTGTTTTAATATATATTTCTAGAAATCTAGAGTTTGTGGCTCTTTTAAGTGTTCAGAGAAAAACAAAGCTTATTCTGGCAAATGGAGACTTTAAACTTCCTTAAAATTGGAAGTGATGTTTATCATATATAGGCTAAATAAACAGCAAGGCCATACTGTATAGCATAGGAAGCTATATTCAATATCCTTTTATAAACCAAAATAAAAAAAATGAAAAGAGTATATGGATACACATATATGTATGTATGTATGTATGTATACACATATATACACATATGTATATGTATAACTGAGTCTTTGTTGTACAGCAGAAATTAACACAGCATTGTGAATCAACTATGCTTCAGTAAAATTTAAAAATATGTATATACTTTATCATAATCATATATCAACTTCTGGTATGTTAAGATATGAAATTTCTCATAATTAAGGATTGTGCCCCAATTAATTTTGACTTTGCTTCTTTGTCATTTCTATTTATATTTATGCTAGTGAGCCTTATTACAGTCCTTCATCAAAACACTATCATTTTCCCTTAGGAAAAATATTTTATTTTCTTTGTCAAAATGTGCTTTACTTTACTTCTGAAATAATTTATTTTGGTTTTAGTTTTGAGTTTTTGTTCTTTTGATTGTTTTCAAGTCAACCTCATTGTTAATCTTCATTTGAAATTGTATCCCAGACTTGAGTTCAGGTGAAAATGTTGATGAAGTGAAAAGCAGCTAGTCAAGTGAAATTACAATGAGTAAATTAAATTTGAGGCAACTGAAATAATAACAGATGCTAAGTTTATTAAAGAAGAGTAAATCAAAAGTATGCATTTTTAAAAATGTGTTTAACTAGAGGAAGTAGTTTTATTATAAAGCCTTTCATGATTGTTATATATGTATTTCTTCCTCAAGAGTATTCTTTTGGTACGGGTACACTTTCGTTTTGAAATACATTATCTGATATTTCACATTTCGCCTTGTTCTTGTCCACTGCAATGGGAAAAATTGTGCCTCATCCTTCTCTTGATAATTTTAAGATATGAATGGATTGGTCTTGCAAGATTAAGTTTATACCTGCTGATAAGTTGTAGCTCCAACGTGATGTTGTCACGTATGCAGATAAGTTATGGACCATAGACAGGTTCAAAGCACTGACTCACAGAAAAAGGAATAGGAAATATATTAAGAACTCTTGTCCAGGTGATATTTATAACTGTCAGACTGGAGCTAGGGATGTCCTAAAAAGGAACATTAATATTGAAAATATTTTCAGGTGGGTTTTCGGGAAAGAAAGATTTAACATTAATCAATAAGAAGAAGCAAACCTTATGCGAGATAAATGCCAGAACCTATTTTTTGGATATTCTCTGTAGTGAATTTATTCTTGACTATAAAAATTACTTCTTTGCTATGAAAAATTAAAAAAAATCATAATTAGGATGAGTAAGAGTGGAAGATGAAAAGTATATTAACCTAACAGATATGAAAATATCGACTATAAATAGGCGCGGATCTTAGTATTTTGTTAGATATCAAGTGTGGAGACATACACACTCTTCAGAAATGTTACTTTTCTTTGAATATAAATGAGAATTAATATCAGTTTTATTTGCTACTGAATCTGTGTTTGGTACTGACTTGGTTCTTATATTTGCTTAACTGTGTCAAAGGAGAGGGAGATAGTGGGCTGTCAGATGCTGTCATGCAAGTTTTCACCAATCCAGGCATACTTTATGTATGGAGTCTACTGCTTATAAGCATTTAAAAACTGGGTTTTAAAACTTTACCCTGTTTCACCTCTCAAGATACAAGGATATACATGATTATTATTTTAAACCTCATTCAATTTAACATTTAAATTAATAACCCCATTCATTGGACTATTATCAAAGTCTTTTAAGCAAACACTAACAGAAAAGGGCGGGAGGAGAAGGAGAAAACAGAAGATGAGATGGTTGGATGGCATCACCGACTCGAAGGACATGAGTTTGAGCAAGCTCCGGGAGTTGGTGATGGACAGGGAGTCCTGGTGTGCTGCAGTCCATGGGGTTGCAGTGAGTCAGACACGACTGAGTGACTGAACCGAGCTGAACAGAAAAGCAAGGAAAAACAAACAAAAACTTAACAAAACACCTTTTCTTCAATTAAAAATAACTTTTTTAGCTAAAACAGCTGCTGATAGTGATACATTTATTATCCTGTGTCTCAAAAACTTATTTTTCATCAGTTTTTGAAATATGCTACTGTAGAGCACTTCATTTGTTTCTACTAAGGAAATGGCCTCGGCATCTAGCAAGATAGTCATTTTGAATTGTTGCACGATGCAGGTGAAAATGCTCCCATTCTGAAGAATTCCTCCTCGTTCAATTTTTTATGTCCCCATTGTGTTAATGGCTTACCCTGTTCTTTAATATTCTGTGAAAGTCTGAGGAAGTGGCTGCTATATCAAGTGAATAGTCAATTAGACACAGTGTCACATGAAGTAGGAATGTAAATTTTAACAATAATTTAGATATCTAAAATAATTCACAAGTACACAGGATTGTTAGTCCATTATTCATGAGTAAAGTGATTTAGAGCTGAAGGTGAGATGAAAGTCTTTCTGGTAAAGGGGTTGAGTGAATAAAGGCTCAGGAGCATGGAGTAATTTCACAAAGTGCCATTTCTACAGTCAGGAAGTGGTATTCATTGCTTGATAAAATTAGTTGAGAAATAAATTTTGGTCTGTTTCTTAAATAACTGTATTTGTAAGATGATAGGAAGCAAGTCATTGAAAAGATGAAATTAAATTGTAGCCTATTTAATGGCTATAGTCTCTATATTAAGGACCTTGTCTTCTATTGTCATGTGACTCTTAGTTCATAAGGACATTTGGGAAAGTGGTGGATCAGGTATGGAAAACATTTCAACTTTAACAAGTGATATTCATAAATTAATCAGAATATGAATTTTAAAATATTCCACACTCTAGTGGCTTCATGTAATTTCAATTAGGATCACAGTTAGTCCATTGAAACATATAGACTATTTGCAACATATAGGACATTTACACCAATACTTATTCACCATGGCTGGGAAACAAGGCAGATCTTTAATTTTTGCCCCTCAAAAATTCCTTCTGTAAAACTTACCTTTCTCCTTAGCAGCTTCACAGTTGCTTGGTATGTGTTGTGTATGCTGTGCTCCAATGAAGTCTACTGCATATGAGCACCTTTTTAGTGTCAGCAGGTTTGCACACCATTTATTTGCCCTGAATTACTCCCCATAGTCTTCTCTGCAATTGCAATCAGTAACAAAGCTCTGGATGAGTAGTTACAAGACCTCTTAGGTTTAGATCTCCCTTGCACTCCCACTAATACTGAAGCTGTGCATGAGCCATCTAATGATTCTGGGCATTCATTTCCTCATCTGTAAAAAGAAGAAGGACTAGATAATTGCCCCTATTGCATCTAGCGCTGAAATTATCATTTCCACTAATTCTTCTCTCATTCTTTCATTTGTATTCTTGCGGAGTTCCTTCATTTACATTTCACATGGGAAATATTGTGTGTGTTCTCTTTGCTAAACCGTTTTTATGCACTCAGAGCACTGTACAGAACAATACTCTCCAATAATGAAGATTCAATAAATATCCCCAAAGTCTGTGTCATCTTTTCTGTCACGGAATGTAACACCTTGTCTTACCTCTTTTTTAGGACACAGAATTCACAAGCTTACCATTTGGTGCCTAGCAGGGGAGAAACTGTGTGAGGGCTCTTTAAAAAAAAAAATTCCATTTTGAGAGTGAAATGGGAATGAGCCAACTGCCAAAACTGCTTTACACAAGATTTTATTGTCTGATTTTATATATATCAGACCACCTTTGAAATACAGAATTTTATTTTTCATCTTGCATCACAACCATATTTTTATGGCTTTGATTAACTTCTTTGAGTTTCCCAATCAGCTCTCATTTGTTGGGAAGCATTAGGTTTCTACTCAGACTTTACCAATGACAATTTCATTAAGAATATTTTTTGAATAGATATTTTTGGTATCAGGGAGCACATTCTTAATTCATTTGATGTTTTCAAGCAAAATCTCTAGTTAAAGTTTAAGTTTTAGAGCCAGTCTCTTGCTTTAAACCATGAGTATATTGCCCAACTCAGTCATCTGGTAATTATTATTTAAAAGAAAATTATACTTTAAAAAAGTGGGGCATCTTTCTTAGTCATGAGACTACAGCATCACAGTTTTGTGATTATGCAGTTCTTTGCAATATAAATCCTGCCTACCAGTGATTTAGTTGATTAAAAAAATAATGAGTTGCATATCATCTGACTCTTTTTTCATTTTGTAAATTTATTGGTATAATTCACATTATGTAGGTTGTTGAAAGTGGTGATTCACTAGAAAAGTGCAAAACAAGGTCAAATTGGAATGTAGATGAGGTCATAAACTTTTAAAATAGTCAATAAAGCAATTAATGTATCAACAGCATGTGCTATTAAATAGCAATGTAATGATGCCACTGCTCACACCAGGGTCCTCTGAGTGTTTATAAACAGGCGTGGGAGCTGGGCTCTGTAGGCTTTTCACATGCATGCTGCAGAAAAATACCAACACAGCCTTGGAGTATTTAAAAGAACTTTAGTTCAAATATTTCTGAGACACTCAGAAATACCATAATCTCCCCTTATCCATGGGGCTACCTTCCAAGATTCCCAGTGGATGCTGGAAACTACAGCTAGTAGAGAACACGGTATATGCTTTGTTTTTTCTTATACATATAAACCTATGATAAATATTAATTTATATATTAGGTACAGTAAGAACTAACAATGATAACTAATAATTAGAACTATTATAATAGTATATTATACTAAAAGCCATATGAATGTGGTCTCTTTCTCTCTCTCTCAAAGTATCTTATTTAAAAAAATTTACTGACTTTTCTGTTTTTATTAAGCCCATTCACACACTGTGACCACGATTTTTTAGCTTGAGGTAAGATGAGAAAATTAGCACAAATGTATTTTTCCTTCTTCACAATTTAGCAAATAGAAGATTTACTATAGATCTTAGCAACCTCAGCATGCTTTTTTTTTTTTTCTTAAGTCAAGAACTTTCATCATTTCACTTAAAAGAAGCATTCTACAGCTTCTCTTTGGCCTATTCGAATTGCTGGCATTACTATTCTTGCACTTTGGGACCATTATTAAATATATATAAAATGTAAATAATAGTGACTTGAACACAAACACTGTGATATGCCACAGTGGATCTGATAATCAATACCATTACTAAGAGATTAATGGGCAGGATACAATGGACAAAGAGATGATTTACTTCTGGGATGGAGCTGGTCAGTGTGAGATTTCATCTCACTACTCGGAACAGCATACAATTTGAAACTTATGAATTGTTTATATCTGGGATTTTTCATTTAATATTTTCAGAGTGAGGTTGACCATGGGTAACTGAAATCCCTGAAACGAGATGGGGGATTATTGTATACATATTACAAAACACACATTGAAAGAATAAAATGGAAATTGCAAAGTATATATCATAGGTCCTTTCTATTTTTTTTAATTGCAAAGCAATGTACATTCGTTATAATAAATCTCATAAAACTGAAGTGTCAAAACTAAAGATCAAAATCTCTTCACTCCCCAATGCCATTTGTGGAGATAGACTCTGATAGTAGTTTAATGTAAATTATTCCATCAATTTTTGTACCCAAAATAGATATATTTACATTGTTATAGATATAGATATACACACACCGCTTATTATATAAACATTCATATTTGGTAATGAGATCATCTCTTGGTCTTCAAATACACGTTTTTTGTTATCCAATTATATGATTGTTTTCATGTTTATTTTGAACACTAAAATCATGCAGTTTAAACACCCCTAAAATTTATTATGAAGTTTCACTATAGAAATTTTAATAATATATTAATTTAAATTCCTAGCATAAAATAAATAGTTAAAAGTCAATACTCTCCCATCAGTTGTGTAAAGGGCCTATCTAGCATTTGGACTTCATTTATTTCCAATAACACATCTTAAAGTTAGTTATAAGGTCATCCTGAACTTTTTGCCCTGAATGAAAAATAATTTATTCATTTGCATTTGTTTGGTCATGATACTTTATTCATAAGGTGTCAAAGAAAATGCAAGCAGCTCTTATGTTCCTGTTTTGGTTGATGTGATGAAGAGACCTTATTGATGTGAATATATGATCCTTTTGGTCATTTTCATGGCTAAGCAAATGGGTATAGTGGTTGTTGGCCAGATGAGGATTTATGGGTAGGATTGACTATGCTTGTCCACACATATTTTTCCCTCCTGGATTGTATAAGAGTGTGCAGCAATGCACTGAAATGGAAGAGCATAATACACCTACCTCCAACATATGAATACACCCACAAACACAACTAAATGTCTATTTTACTAATTTACATGTTTTTATATTAGAGAGATGATAAGCCATTATCAGTCAGTCACTTCTCAGTTCTTATTACAGAGCTTGAACAGTGAAGCAGCTGAGCATCATTAAATGAATAAGTATATTTTATAATCAGTCATGCAAATAAGCTATGCTGATGCCTGGTTGAAATCAAAAAGGAACTATAGCTTGTGAACTTTGATACAATCCAAGGATAAAAAAGAAGACAACTTTGTTCTTGTTAATGCCTGGAATTTCAAATAAGCTACAAAAGAAAAAACACATGCATGAGATTTAACTATATATATATATATATATATATATATATATAACACATTTTACTAGGCAAGCTACTTGTTCACAAGACAAATTATGAAAACAATTTAAATATGTAATTTCATTATCACTCATTGCCTATGAGTGAATTAACTTTATATTATTTTAAAAATAATTTTGTTTTTTATATGTTAGAAATGCCTAAATGCACTTTTAGGGCTTTTTTGGTGGCTCAGATGGTAAAGAATCTGTCTGCAATGCAGGAGACCTGGGTTTGATTCCTTGACTGGGACGATCCCCTGGAGAAGGTATTGGCAGCCCGCTCCAATATTCTTGCCTGGAGAATTCAATGTACAGAGGAGCCTGGTGAGCTACAGTCCATGGGGTCACAAAGAGTTGGGAGTGACTGACACTTTTACTTTCAAATGCAGTTTTATTTTCTTTCCACAGTGATAGGTTTTATTGCCAGGAGCTGACCTTGCACTGTAGCAAAAAGAAACAGAAGGTATATATACACATATTCTTGTGAAGATAAAGAAAAAAACAAGTAAGCAGACACACAAAATTATTTCATATTGTTTTAATGAGCACTACACAAAAGATACACTTAGAGACACAATGTAGTATGAAAATTGAGCTGAGATCTGAATGATCTAGGCAAGTGATGATTTGGTAAAGTTTCCAGGGAAAAATGGGGGCTTCCCAGGTGGTGCTAGTGGTGAAGTACCTGTCTGCCAAGGCAGGAGACATAAGAGACACAGGTTCAATCCCTGGATCAGGAAGATCCCCTGGGCATGGCATGGCATGGCAATCTCCTCCCGTGTTCTTGCCTAGAGAATCCTCATGGATAGAAGCACCTGATGACCTATAGTCCATTGGGTTCTAGAGTCAGACACGACTGAAGTGACTTAGCAGGCATGCCCCAGACAAAATTAAGGAGTACAAGTAATCTGAGGTTGGGACTCTCCTGCCAAGTTGGAAGAACAAACAGATACCAACAGAACTGGAACAGGAGGAGTGGGATGAAAGGTAGACTTTTCAAATCAACCTTTGGTAATAGTATAGGAAATTACTAAAATTGTAGTAACTGAAATTAATGAAACATATAGCACTATGATACCTCATGAAATAATGTAGCAATTGCTGTTTTGCTAAAAGGAAAACATTTCAATTTTTTGGTAGAAATAATTTTGTTACTCGAATTCAATAATAATTAAACTATGCCCTTCATAATTCACTATAAGCAAATTTTATTTCTATCATTTACTCTTTTGAGTCCAACCAATGGATGGTTCTAGTTTAGAACTAGTTAAAAAAAAGTCTTAGCTTTTATCCTCTCCCTTTTTACAGATGAAAAAACCAAAGGCTAGATTGTTTCAGCAATTTTTCTAGGTAATCAAGCAAGAAAGGCTCAAAAACGAAATTTTCTTGAGTGCTCCTGTCAATGTGTAACTTCCTGCTGTATCACATATGAATCTTTGCTGTGAAAACACTGAAGAGATGGAAAAAATGATGCTGGTTTGAAAAGTAGATTATAAATATCTTAAAAGCATACAACAGTTTTCGTGAGTAATTAATTGTCTAACTTGCCTAATCCTTAAAGCAACTCTAAAAAAGATGAAAAATAATATTCCGATCAGTTAAAAATAAATAAAAAGTGAATACATTCTTTGTATTCAATATTAAAATAAGTGGAATCACAGCTGGTGAAGGAGTTTTCTAAACCCTAGGTTAATATTTGATAAACTTGCAATTGTATTTACATCTGTCTTCATGAAATTTTTATTGTTACCTAGTATGAATATTTATTTGCATAGAATAAATGTATATAAAGTATCTATTGCTCAAAATTATCCAAGCCAGGCTTCAGCAATACATGAACTGTGAACTTCCAGATGTTCAAGGTGGTTTTAGTAAAAGCAGAGGAACCAGAGATCAAATTGCCTACATCTGCTGGTTCTTCGAAAAAGCAAGAGAGTTCCAGAAAAACATCTATTTATGTTGTATGGACTATGCCGAAGCCTTTGACTGCGTGGATCACAATAAACTGTGGACAATTTTGAAAGAGATGGGAACACCAGACCACCTGACCAGCCTCTTGAGAAATCAGTATGCAGGTCAAGCAGCAACAGTTAGATCTGGACATGGAACAACAGACTGGTTCCAAATAGAAAAAGGAGTACGTCAAGGCTGTATATTGTCACTCTGCTTATTTAACTTATATGCAGAGTACATCATGAGAAACACAGGGCTGGATGAAGCACAAGCTGGAATCAAGATTGCTGGGAGAAATATCTATAACCTCAGATATGCAGATGACACGACCCTTGTGGCAGAAAGTGAAGAGGAACTGAAGAGCCTCTTGATGAAAGTGAAAGAGGAAAGTGAAAAAGTTGGCTTAAAGTTCAACCTTCAGAAAACTAAGATCATGACATCTGGTCCCATCACTTCATGGCAAATAGATGGGGAAACAGTGGCGGTCTATTTTTTGGGGCTCCAAAATCACTGCAGATGGTGCTTGTAGCCATGAAATTAAAAGACACTTACTCCTTGCATGGAAAGTTATGACCAATCTAGATAGCATATTAAAAAGCAGAGACATTACTTTGTCAACAAAAGTCTGTCTAGTCAACGCTATGGTTTTTCCAGTAGTCATGTATGGATGTGAGAGTTGGACTATAAAGAAAGCTGAGTGCCAAAGAATTGATGTTTTTGAACTGTGGTGTTGGGAAAGACTCTTGAGAGTCCCTTGGACTGCAAGGAGATCCAACCAGTCCATGCTAAAGAAGATTAGTCCTGGTGTTCATTGGAAGGACTCATGTTGAAGCTGAAAGTCCAACACTTTGGCCACCTGATGCGAAGAGTTGACTCATTGGAAAAGACCCTGATGCTGGGAAAGATTGAGGGCAGGAGGAGAAGGGGACAACAGAGGATGAGATGGTTGGATGGCATCACCGACTCAATGGACATGGGTTTGGGTGGACTTCGGGAGTTGGTGATGGACAGGGAGGCCTGGCGTGCTGCGGTTCATGGGGTCACAAAGAGTCAGACACGACTGAAGGACTGAACTGAACTGAACTAAAAGAATCTATGGTTTATAGCAGAATATCTACAATTATGAGCAGTTGTCCCTTGTTTATTTAGTTGGTACTTTAATATGGTGTTGAGGATGAGAACTTTGGCAAGAAGTAGTTTTTCAATAAAATGTAATTCTTATTTACATTAGGTTACATCAGCAAAAACAAGAGTGAACGCATAAAGTTTTATGATTTCTGTTGCCGGAGCACATGCTACACTCGTTTTAATTTGAGAATATTTTTAAAGCCATCTGCTGCATCTCTAGTAATTCTGAGAATGCAATCAGTTCCCAATTACCTTCTCAAAAGAAGGATATAGTAAAGCAGTGAATAATCTATAAACTATTTATATTTGGCTAATTACCTATCTTCCCTTTCCTTTTTTTTTTTTTTTCTTTCACAAACACCTAACCTCTCACACACTCAGTATGTTTTTCATATATTAAAAGTGAACTTTTAAGTTATCCAACTCTGCTGGATAGTGAAGGGGAACAAAGCATTTTATTAATGTAAAAAATCTGCAAACTTTATTCTTAAAATGACTTTTTTTTTCCTTTAAATTTAAAGACAATTTTGAGCAGAATTTTTAGTACCTAAGGAAAAGAATAATTCATAGGAATTAGAAAATGTTTCACTAAAAGCAATGGAATATCTTTCTCCCTCCATTACTTAAAGATGATTTTAATGTAATATATTCTTCATAGGAAGAAATGCGGAGATGTTACTTTATATGTCTCTGTCTGTTATAGGAAGGCACTGTCAATTCTGGCAGGAAACCTTTACAAGTTAGCATGCAGTTCTGCAGCAACTTCTTAATTTACATGTTTTTGGAAACACACAGGAGGTCACAGTAACATGGTGGATGCTTTTGGCTGCCAGCAGTAAAAAAAAATAAAAACAAGACTGTCCTAAATGAACAAAAAATATTTCAGATCTCCAATCTGAAAGGCTAGGATGAACAGGCTATAGCTACAGTTTGATCAAGAATTCTGCTTCACATTTCTGCCATTTCCTTGGTTCATCTTTGCTTTGTCTTAATATATGCTGTGGCTGAACTTTCCTGGCGGCTCAGATGGTAAAGAATCCGCCTGCAATGCAGGAGACCCAGGTTCAGTCCCTGGGTTGGGAAGAGCCCCTGGAGAAGGAAATGGCCAACCATTCCATTATGCTTGTCTGTAGAATTCCATGGACAGAGGAATCTGGTGTGCTACACTCCATCGGGTCACAAACAGTCGGACAGTTCTGAGCGACTAACACACACACATATCCTGTGGCTGGTTTCTGTCATGGAAGTAAAAGTGCTAATAATTCTTGACTTCACATACATCATGCTCCCTAGAATGTCAAACCCAAGTCTTACACCTCTTTACTGATTAGACCACTTAAGTTCATTTGTTCACCCTGAAATAGTCACTGGTGTATATGGGTATCATGTGTGGATTGGCTTACACTTACACTTACATATTCCTGGGTTGGGAAGATACCCTGGAGAAGGGAATGGCAACCTACTCCAGTATTCTTGCCTGGAGAATCCCAAGGACAGAGGAGCCTGAAACGACATGACTGAAACGACTTAGCATGCACGCATGCATCTACCCTTAAACCAACCACCATGAAAGGAGTATGATAATATGGATTTGTAAAGCAACTGGAGGCCACTTTTAAGGCCAGGAGTGGTCATAACTCTGATAACATGTGATTTACAAAAATACTAAATGTTATAATTTATCTCACTAATGAAATGCGAAACAAAAAAAAGAGTGTTTTTATAATGAAAACGAATGTAGGAAATTACTTTTTGTTGTTTTTGATTGCAATATATAATTTGTTTCATACATTATATTTTTAAAAGTTCTTCAATTACCATCAATGCTATATTATACTAATTTTATCAATGAAGAGTGACACTTATATTTTGTTTTCTAATTACTCAACAGCATTTTTATGTTTTAAAATTTTAATGATTGTTTTCACATTTGTATGAACGTCAATATTCACAGAATGTTTCACATTAACTTTAAGCTAGTTTATATAGAATGTATTAATTCTATAAACTATTTCATGCATCTACAATTTCAGTAACATTAACACTATAGAATGTTGAATATTGACACTATAGAATATTGAATACAAGCCTATAAGAAGTGTGCTTTTTCATGGAGATTCTACAAATATAAACAAATAATGTATTTTGTCTGAGGACATCTGTCACATTCTATTTTTGAGCCTGTATAGTTAACTGATGGCATTAGGAATTCTAAAACCTTAATAATGCCGACTAGGTTTATTAACCTAGAAAATATTTAATAAATCTCTCTATATGCAGTATACTGTCCAAAAGCAATGTGAACAAAGGGAAAAATATCCCTTTCCTCTCTGATCTTACATTCTATTAGATAGAGACAAACAATAAAGAAATAAACAAGCGAATAACATTTCAAACATTTTTAAGTGCCATAAAAATAAATAAACAAACCAGGAAAAGTGGATAAAGGCCAACCTAGTGGGTACAGATGTGAATTAGGAGAGTAAAGAAGTGTCATGAATTAAATTTGAACAGAGATGTGGAATAAAGAAGAAGTCAGCCAAGAAGATACCAAACTCATGGAGAGAGGTGGCTGGAGAACTGGTAGAAATGTTCATGGTTTGGGAGGAAAGATAGTGCAGTGGTCCAAATCAGGAACTCACTTGGTTTATTTCAGGAACAAGGAGTGAGATAATTAGGGAAAGAGTGAGAAAGTTGAGGTCAGAGTCAGGAGGCACTGATCATGGACAGCCTTGTAAAATATCCATATTCCAACCTTAGATTTTTTCTGAGAAGAGAAGATAGTGCAGACCATTGCACATACAGATGACATGGTCTGACATATTCTAAAAGGACTATCTGGGCGTCTGTGTTAGAGAAAAGGCTATGGGAAGTGTGCTTTATGTTTCACATGCAAATATTTTTTCAAGGTACCAGCTCCTGTTTTAGCAATTACCTGTATTAAATCACCTAATTCTTACAACAATTCTTTGAAGTAGAAACTGTCTTTACCCTCAATTTAGACATTAACCTTTGGGGCTTTGAGAGGTTAAGTAAATCTCCTCATGCTAAAGTGGCAGAGGCAGAGGTTATACCTATATCTGCCTCTGTTTGACTAGACAGCCCAAGGTTGCAACCATGGTGTGGCCTCTTATCATGTACCTGTCAATTTCTCCTACAGTTAACTGGCCTGGTGAAGGGCATATTGACCAGGGGGAGTGCAGATTTAATTATAGTACAAAGACAGAATTGTTTATTTTAGTAAACATTTGCTTTTTGGAGAAGCATTTTCTTAAAAAATAAAGCAAATCAGTAGACTCTATACAAGGCAAATTTCTTATCAATTCGGATTGTTCTCATTGGTTTAAATTGGTTGCTTTCTTAAAGCACAGTAAAATTAAGGCAATTGCGAACTTTCTAATGATGAAACAAATTATTTTTGCATGTAGTTAAATAACACAATGTTAAACAAAATATATAACTGCAAATATAACCAAAATTAAGCAATATATGACATATCATATCGAAATTGTGCTTAAAACTATGTTACTAGAAATAAGATGTCATATTTTCTGTCTTCACTATCCCAAAGATGTACTCATAAAATTATCTGACTATGTTATTTAAGCCAACTATGTTATTTAAGTCTATGATCTAATTTATCTCAGAACATACACTCCTTGAACCAGAGGCAAGGGGAGGAAAAAACCAGGATGCTCCTGCCTGCCCAGGCAATAGATACTTCTTCTCTCACTTCAGGGTTGTAATTACAAACATGCAATTAATACTGGAAGGAGTGGGAGATAGATAGAGAGATAGGTAGATAGATAGATGTTGCCGTCATCATTTTTCAGTTAGTAAGTCGTGTCCAACTCTTTGCGACATCATGGACTGCCACATGCCAGGTTTCTCTGTCCTCCACTATCTTTCAGAGTTTGCTCAAATTCATGTCCATTGAGTTGCTGAAGACATCTAAACTTTTCATCTTCTACCACTCCTTTCTCCTTTTGCCTTCAATCTTTCCCTGCATCAGGATCCTTTCCAAAGAGTCAGTCCTTTGCATCAGGTACCCATTGCATTGGAGCTTCAGCATCAGTCCTTCCAGTGAGTATTCGGGGTTGAAAACCTTTAGGATTGACTGGTTTGATCTCCTTGTAGTCCAAGGGACTCTCAAGAGTTTTCTCCAGCGCAATTCAAAAGCATGAATTCTTCAGTGCTCAGTCTTCTTTGTGGTCCAACTCTCACATCTGTACATGACTCCTGGAAAAACCATAGCTTTCACTATGTGGACCTTTGTTGGCAAAGTGATGTCTCTGTTTTTTAATATTCTATCTAGGTTTGTCATAGCTTCCCTTCCAATGAGTGTGCTTAATTTCATGGCTGCAGTCACCATTCACAGTGATTTTGGAGCCCAAGAAAATAAAATCTGTCACTATTTCCACTCTCTTTCCTTCTATTTTTCATGAAGTGTTTGGAGCAGATGCCACGGTATTAGGTTTTTTTTTTATGGTGAATTTCAATCCAGTTTTTTCTCTCTCTTCTTTCACCCTCATCAAGAGGCATTTTAGTTCCTCTTCACTTTCTGCCATTAGAGTGGTATCATCTGCATATCTGAGGTTGTTGACTTTTCTTCCAGCAATCTGATTCTAGCTTGTAGTTCATCCAGCCTGGCATTTGCCATGATGTACTCTAGGTATAAGTTAAATAAGCAGAGTGACAACGTATGACTTTGCTGTATTCCTTCCCAATTTTGAACCAACCTGTTGTTCTAATTGTTGTTTCTTGACCCACATACAGGTTTCTTGGGAGACAGGTAAAATGGTCTGATACTCCCATCTCTTTAGGACTTTTGAGATTTGTTGTGATCCACACAAAGACTTTGGTATAGCCAATGAAGCAGAAGTAGATGTTTTTCTGGAACTTCCTTGCTTTTTCAAGATCCAACCAATGTTGGCAATTTGATCTTTGGTTCCTTTGCTTCTTCTAAAGCCAGTTGTACATCTGGAAGTTCTCGGTTCACATACTGTTGAAGCCTTGCTTGAAGGATGTTGAGCACAACCTTGTTAGCATGTGAAATGAGTGCAGTTGGATGGTAGTTTTGAACTTTTTTGGTATTGCTCTTCTTTGAGATTGGAATGAAAACTGACCTTTTTCAGTTCTTGTGACCACTACTGAGTTTTGAAAATTTGCTGACATACTGAGTGCAACACTTTAACAGCTTCATCTTTTAAGATTTTAAACAGCTCAGCTGGAATTCCATAACCTCCCCTAGCTTTATCTGTGGTAATGCTTGCTAAGGCACACTGACTTCACACTCCAAGATGTCCAGCTCTAGGTAAGTGATCACACTATTGTGATTATCTGAGTCATTAAGACTTTTCTTGTATACTTCTATATATTCTTGTCACATCTTCTTAATCTCTCCCACTTCTATTCAGTACTTACCATTTCTGTCCTTTATTGTCCCCATCCTTGAATGAAATGTGCCTTGATAGATAGATAGAGAGAGGGAGAATCTTCCCCACCACTTTGTAGATAGACATAGGCATAGTTTTGCACAAATAACTATGTATATATATATATACATATATGTGTGTGCGTGTGTGTGTGTATTACCCCCGATCTCTTACCAAATAAAATAATTTTTAAGTAACAGGAATTTTTGACAAGAATTATTTTAACTGAAATTGAAGGAAATGTGTTCTAAATTTGAAAAACTCTATTTCTGGTCTTCAAATATGTTATCCACATGCTCAGATGATCTCTCAGGCAATTGAAATGCCAGTAGTGACTGAAGTGTTTCGCTGTGTAGTGATTTTGTTGGTCATCATTTTCTTCACATCCATTGACTGTCACAGGTAGAGGTCAGAACTGGATGTAGTATTAGAGAAATTGTTCATATAATAAAACTAGCATTTTATATTTACATGTAGACACACACAACCACAGCAATCTGTCAATATCTATGAAGTATAGTTGGTCATGTACTACAAAGTTGCAAGTACCCACTGGCTAAAAAAAAAGTCTGATAACACCCATTTTGGAAATCGCTCTTGAATATCAATAAAGAAATTGAAGCATGCTAGATGTTGTGAACAGATGTACATTCTTCTACTTAGGCATTAGGACCATTTATCCATGTAAAAAACTGAAAATAAGAGACAGAAACAGCATAATGACTACTATGCAGTAAATCCTGGATAAACGAGTGAATAATTTTTGAGAGCATCTAAGATCTGACTTAAACCTTTCAACAGCCCATTAGGTAGATATTGCTGCCATTTTAAAACTGAGGAAACTGGTAAATTTTACCAAGAAGTTGTAAAGTCATACCTACCTGACTTCAAAGTTATGATCTTCATACCATCTAATTTAAAAGCAATTATGTGAAAGAGAACTACTCACTTCAGGAAAGCAAAAGACGAGTATAAAGTTCCCATATGATTTGCTGTATGCAAGAAAGGAAAAAGGTTGAATTTACCTTACTTGACTAGTTTCATGCACAAAATATCTCCATGAACCTAAAGTTGATGAAAAAGAGCTGAAAAAACCAGTAAAATCATTTGTTTTCAACTACACGCTTCTGCATTGAGTGGGACCCCCCCCCCCCCCCGGGTGAACGACTCCTTTTTCAGAAATTTTAGAGAACTTTTAATTGATAAACATGAATAAGTTTGTCTCTTTTTTTCCCAATAAGCTACTTTTTATCCTCTGTTAACTGTATCAACTTTTTAAAGTCTCAATGAAAATTTCACTTTTCAAAAAATCGAACATTCAATGGAACGTATCTAAATGCACATGAAGATCAGCAGTTAACATTTTTATTAATAAAAACCAGCTTATAGAGTACTTTTTGTTTCAAATTAAGAAAGAAATACTGTGAGGGACATTGCAGAATTTCAAATTTTTTTTTTTTTTTTTTTTTTCAGATTTTCTGCTTAAAGCCTACAGAATCACTGTTTCTTTACAAGTCAGGGTTTGGTGGAGTGGTGCTCAGAGCAGACCAGTTGTGATAGAGGTGGTAAAGATAATCTAAGACATTTCTGAGGAGTAGATAGACGATGAGTAGACAGTCTGGTTCTCCTTCCAAGAGACCTTGGGCACAGACATGCCTGGAAGACAGCTTTCATATATTTAATCAAGTTAACCAGAGTAGGGGAGAAGGCAATGGAAACCCACTCCAGTACTCTTGCCTGGAAAACCCCATGGACAGAGGAGCCTGGTGGGCTGCAGTCCGTGGGGTCGCGAAGAGTCGGACACGACTGAGCGACTTCAGTTTCACTTTTCACTTTCATGCATTGGAGAAGGAAATGGCAACCCACTCCAGTGTTCTTGCCTGGAGAATCCCAGGGACAGCGGAGTCTGGTGGGCTGCCGTCTATGGGGTCGCACAGAGTCGGACACGACTGAAGCGACTTAGCAGCAGCAGCAACCAGAGTAGAAAAGAGATATATACTTTAATCTTATATTTATGACTAAATATTGAATTATAATGTGCTTTTATATCCTAATACTCATGTCTACTTTTCTATACCTTGTGTATTTCTGGATTTTTGGTGTATTTTGGGAGCACACTTTATGGGAAAATATGTCTTTTAAAGGAGTTAATATGAGGAATTTCTTATTATTACTGGGAAATAGGTTACTATTGGGCAAATTTTCCTTTATGAATCTTATCTAAATTATATAATCTATATCATAAATTAGCATAATGACAAATCAAGAAACTAGATGGACACATATTGCTTTCAGTAAGTACAAAGCTGTAATTTAGAGAATACCAGGAATTTTATTTAAAAATCAAAACCAGGGATTTTTTTTTTTTTTTCTATTTGTCAGTTCACTTCAGTAAAGGCACTCAGTCATGTCCAACTCTTTGCCACCCCATGGACCACAGCATGCCAGGGCTCCCTGTCCATCACCAACTCCTGGAGTTTACTCAAACTCATGCCCATTGAGTCGGTGATGCCATCGAACCATCTCATCCTCTGTTGTCCCCTTCTCCTCCTGCATTCAATCTTTCCCAGCATCAGGGTCTTTTCCAATGAGTCAGCTCTTCACATCAGGTGCTCAAAGTATAGGAGTTTCAGCTTCAATCAGTCCTTCCAATGAATATTCAGGACTGATATCCTTTAGGATGAATTGGTTGGATCTTCTTGCTGTCCTAAGGACTCTCAAGAGTCTTCTCCAACACCACGGTTCAAAAACATCAATTCTTTGGAACTCAGCTTTCTTTATAGTCCAACTCTTACATCCATACATGACTACTGGGAAAACAATAACCTTGACTAGACAGACCTTTGTTGGCAAAGTAATGTCTCTGCTTTTTTTAATATGCTGTCTAAGTTGGTCATAACTTTCCTTCCAGGGAGTAAGTGTCTTTTAATTTCATGGCTGCAATCACCATCTGCCGTGATTTTGGAGCCCCCAAAAATAAAGTCTGCCACTGTTTCCACTGTTTCCCCATCTATTTCCAATGAAGTGATGGGACCGGATGCCATGATCTTAGTTTTCTGAATGTTGAGCTTTAAGTCAACTTTTTCACTCTTCTCTATCACTTTCATTAAGAGAATCTTTAGTACTTCTTCACTTTCTGCCATAAGGGTGGTGTCATCTGCATATCTGAGGTTATTGATTTTTTTCCCTGCAATCTTCATTTGATCTTGTGCTTCATCCAGCCTAGCATTTCTTATGATGTACTGTCCATATATGTTAAATAAGCAGGGTGACAACATACAGCTTTGACATACTCCTTTTCTTATTTGGAACCAATCTGTTGTTCCATGTCCAGTTCTAACTGTTCCTTCCTGACCTGCATACAGGTTTCTCAAGAGGCAGGTCAGGTGGTCTGGTATTCCCATCTCTTTCAGAATTTTCCACAGTTTACTGTGATCTACACAGTTAAAGGCTTTGGCATAGTCAATAATGCAGAAATAGATGTTTTTCTGGAACTCTCTTGCTTTTCCGATGATCCAGTAGATGTTGACAATTTGATCTCTGATTCCTCTGCCTTTTGTAAAACCAGCTTGAACATCTGGAAGTTCACGGTTCACATATTGCTAAAGCCTGGCTTGGGGGCATTTGAAAATTACTTTATTAGTGTGTGAGATGAGTGCTTTTGTGTGGTAGTTTGAGCATTCTTTGACTTTGTCTTTCTTTGGGATTGGAATGAAACCTGACGTTTTCCAGTCCTGTGGCCACTTTTGAGTTTTCCAAATTTGCTGCCATATTGAGTGCAGCACTTTCACAGCATTACCTTTTAAGATTTGAAATAGCTCAACTGGAATTCCACCACATCCACTAGCTTTGCTCATAGTGGTGCTTCCTAAGGCCCACTTGACGTCACATTCCAAGATGTCTTGCTCTAGGTGAGTGATCACAGTATTGTGATTATCTGGATTGTGAAGAATTTTGTTGCACAGTTCTTCTGTGTATTCTTCCCGCCTCTTCTTAATCTCTTCTGCTTCTGTTAGGTCCATATCATTTCTGTCCCTTATTGAGCCCATCTTTGCATGAAATATTCCCATGGTATCTCTAATATTCTTTAATGGATCACTAGTCTTTCCCATTGTATTGTTTGCCTCTATTTTTTTGCACTGATCACTGAGGAAGGCTTTCTTATCTCTCTTTACTGTTCTCTGAAACTCTGCATTCAAATGGGTGTATCTTTCCTTTTCTCCTTTGCTTTTCACTTCTCTTCACAGCTATTTGTAAGGCTCCTCGAACAGCCATTTTGTTTTTTTGCATTTCTTTTTCTTGGGGATTTTCTTGATTCATGTCTCCTGTACAGTGTCACGAACCTCTGTCCATAGTACATTAAGGACTCTATCAGATCTAGTTCCTTAATTCTATTTCTCACTTCCACTGTATAATACAAGGGATTTGATCCTAAGGGATTTAATTTAGGGCATACCTCAATTGTCTAGTGGTTTTCCCTACTTTCTTCAATTTAAGTCTGAATTTGGCAATAAGGAGTTCATGATCTGAGCCACAGTCAGCTCCCGGTCTTATTTTTCCTGACTGTATAGAACTTCTCCATCCTTGGCTATAAAGAATATAATCAATCTGATTTTGGTGTTGACCATCTGGTGATGTCCATATGTAGAGAGTCTTCTCTTGTGTTGTTGGAAGAAGGTGCTTGCTATGACCAGTTTGTTCTCCTGGCAAAACTCTGTTAGCCTTTGCCCTGCTTCATTCCATATTCCAAGGCCAAATTTGCCTGTTACTCCAGATATATCTTGACTTCCTACTTTTGCATCCCAGTTCCCTATAAGAAATTGTAGAATTAATAGGATTTTTAATAAGAGATAAGAAATCAATAAGTTGGAATGGATCAGTTTTTAAAGTAAGTAATTAGAATAATGATAAAGGGAAAGTAAATTTTTCTCAAATATATATTTGTGTATAACTTATGATTTTAATCTTTTTTTATGTCTTAGTCTTATTTTACTCTATTCTGAAAATATCTTAAGGTCAGTACTTTATATATTCTGCTATATCCTGTTAATAGATATAACACCTAGCACATTGCACATGTTTAAAATAGACTGTTAACAGCAAAACACATGGAGCTTACTTTAATAAGCATGGTAGAAAGGCTGACTATGATGGAACCAATATAGCTTATGAAACAGCTTGGAATTCACATTTGTGTTTTTATGCCTTATTTGTTTATTTTGTTCCAGGTTTATACTGAATTTCACCCTAATGGTCCTTACTGCTGAAAGGGCTTTGCTAAAATATTTGTTTATTTGGCAAACATGTATTAAATACCTACTGAGTGCCAAGTATTAAGTAGGGTACAGGATATAAATTTAAAGGAAGTATAACTTCACATAAATATGCATAAAAATGATTTTTATTATTCTTAGAATTTACTGATTGATAAAGTTTGAAGTAAGTGGGGACACAAAGAGTATATGATGACAGATTATGATAAGGTTGTGATGGAAAAATAGAGGGGATGAGAAAGGATAATGGAACTTCATTTAGAGCAAATCAGAAAAGTTGTTTTATAGGAGAAAAAAGTTCTATAGATAGAAGACTAATAGAAAATTCAAGAACACAGGACAGTAACTGAAACGGTTAAACTTCATAAAAATATGTTGGCCAGGGTAATAAATCTTTATTTTAAATTAAAAATCTTTCATATAAATTGTATGATCCTCTTATACTTTTATAGGATTAGCCTGATGGTTTTATATGAGGTGAACTTGAACTTGGATTGTGGAGATGGAGGGTGTATGTGTGTGTGTATGTGTGATGTGACTAAGATCACTTCTTGATTAATTAGGGGAGGCTGGTGAGAGAGATGATGATGTAAGAATGCCTCCCAGTTTGGCAACATGGGCAACTGAATCAATAGCATTGCAATTTCTTGAGATGGAAAAATGATCTAAAAATACATTGTTAGAAGGAAAGGCAGTTAAGACAAGCAGATGATAAATGTAAAGATGCATGTTTGTAAGTGTATATATATATATGTGAAAGTGAAAGTGTGAGTCACTCAGTCATATCCAACTCTTTGTGATCCCATGGACAGGCTCATCTGTCCATAATTCTTCAAGCAAGAATCACGGACTGGGTTTCCATGCCCTTTTCCAGGGAATCTTCCCAACCCTGGGACTGAACTTGGGACTCCTGCACTGAAGGCAGATTCTTTACTGTTTGAGCCACTAGGGACACCCCCCCCACACACACACACACATACATATATGTGTGTTTGTGTTGTCACTTCAGTCGTGTCTGACTCTTTTTGACCCTAAGGACTGTTGCCCTTCAGGCTTCTCTGTCCATGGGGATTTTCCCAGGCAGGAATACTGGAGTGGGTTGCCATGCCCTCTTCCAGAATACACATACATACAAAGTCAAAGTCTTTGACTATGTGAATCACAATAAACTGTGAAAAATTCTGAAAGAGATGGGAACACCAGACCACCTGATCTGCCTCTTAAGAAACCTGTATGCAGGTCAGGAAGCAACAGTTAGAACTGGACATGGAATAACAGACTGGTTCCAAATAGGAAAAAGAATACATCAAGGCTGTATATTGTCACCCTACTTATTTAAATTATACGCAGAGTACATCATGAGAAATACTGGGCTGGATGAAGCACAAGCTGGAATCAAGATTGCAAGGAGAAAAATCAATAACCTCAGATATGCAGATGACACCACCCTTAATGCAGAAAGTGTAGAAGAAGTCTAGAGCCTTTTGATGAAAGAGAAAGAGGAGAGTGAAAATGTTGGCTTAAAGCTCAACGTTCAGAAAACAAAGATCATGGAATCTGGTCCCAGCACTTCAGGGCAAATAGATGGGGAAACAGTGGAAACAGTGGCAGACTTTATTTTTTGGTCTCCGAAATCACTGCAGATGGTGATTGTAGCTATAAAATTAAAAGACACTTACTCCTTGGAAGAAAAGTTATGACCAACTAGATAGCATATGATCCAGCAATACCTCTTCTGGGCATACACACTGAGGAAACCAGATCTGAAAGAGACACGTGCACCCCAATGTTCATTGCAGCACTGTTTATAATAGCCAGAACATGGAAGCAACCTAGATGCCCATCAGCAGATGAACGGATAAGGAAGCTGTGGTACATATACACCATGGAATATTACTCAGCCGTTAAAAAGAATTCATTTGAATCAGTTCTAATGAGATGGATGAAACTGGAGCCCATTATACAGAGTGAAGTAAGCCAGAAAGATAAAGAACATTAGAGCATACTAACACATATATATGGAATTTAGAAAGATGGTAGCGATAACCCTATATGTAAAACAGAAAAAGAGACACAGAAGTACAGAACAGACTTTTGAACTCTGTGGGAGAAGGTGAGGGTGGGATGTTTCAAAAGAACAGCATGTATATTATCTATGGTGAAACAGATCACCAGCCCAGGTGGGAGGCATGAGTCAAGTGCTCGGGCCTGGTGCATTGGGAGGACCCAGAGGAGTCGGGTGGAGAGGGAGGTGGGAGGGGGGATCGGGATGTGGAATACGTGTAACTCTATGGCTGATTCATGTCAATGTATGACAAAACCCACTGAAATGTTGTGAAGTAATTAGCCTCTAACTAAAAAAAAAAAAAAAAAAAAAAAGCACTGACATTACTTTGGCAACAAAGATCTACCTAGTAAAAGCTATGGTTTTTCCAGTAGTCATGTATGGATGTGAGAGTTGGATTATAAAGAAAGCTGAGCACTGAAGAATTGATCCTTTTTAACTGTGATGTTGGAGAAGACTCTTGAGCATCCCTTAGACAGCAAGGACATCCAACCAGTCCATCCTAAAGGGATCAGTCCTGAATATTCGTTGGAAGGACTGATGTTGAAGCTGAAACTCCAATACTTTGGCTGCCTGATGTGAAGAGCTGACTCATTTGAAAAGACCCTGATGCTGGGAAAGATTGAAGGTGGCCGGAGAAGGGGATGATAGAGGATGAGACAGTTGTACGGCATCACCGACTCAATGGGCATGAGTTTGAGTGAACTCCGGGAGTTGGTGATGGACAGGGGAGCCCGGCATGCTACAGTCCGTGGGGTCTCAAATTGTTGGACATGACTGAGTGACTGAACTGATATATATATATAGAGAGAGAGAGAGTTAAATCTATATGTATGTGTGTGTGTATATATATACACACACTATAATATATATAATGTTGTGATGCAGTATTATATCTAAGGTTTATATTAATGTGGATATCCTGTCAAATAAGTGGTGCTAAAGAGACATGAATAGAAGATAACACCTTTTGGGAAAAGTGAAAGAAGTACTCCAAGTTGAGCTGAGAAGTCTTCAGTAGTCAGTAGTTAATAGAAAAAACAAACAAACAAACAAACAAATGAGATAGGAAAGAAAATCAAAGAGAGACAGGTTGAAAGAAAGAAAAGAAAGAGAAGTCGCTCAGTTGATTCTGACTCTTTGTGACTCCATGGACCGTAGCCTACCAGGCTCCTCTGTCCATGAAATTTTCCAAGCAAGAGTACTGGAGTGGGTTGCCATTTCCTCCTCCAGGGCATGTGCTGGACCCAGAGATTGGACCTGAGCCATGTCGAGGGGTAGGAGAAAATAACTAGTAGGTGGTGAGTGTAAAAAACAAAAAAAAAAAAAAAAAGAGAGAGAGAGAGAGAGAAAGTGAGGGGAGCGGGAAGGGAAGGTGATGGTAGAGATTCAAGTATATTATGATTAATTGTGTGAAAGGAGCCCTGAAATGTACCCATCTGATTTGAAAGACATGGAGATTGTTGGTAGTCTCAGATATGTAGTTTTTGTCATTATAAGGGTGGGAATCTAGTTAGAATAACAAGTGATTCTTGCAAGACCTTTGAACATGATTGAGAGAAAAAAAAAAAGGAGAAAATAATTTGATGGAAATGTTTTGGTTGTGTCTGTTTTAAATACAACCATTGGTTGTGTCTGTTTTAAAATGAGAGTCATTATGGAATATCTGTATGATGTTAAAATAATGATTAAGAGAAGCATGCTTAAGATTCAGAAGAAAGAAGTGTTTAAGAAGGCTTGGAGGTGGGACTTGGTTTCAAAAAGATTGTTATATCAGTTTTGATAGTAAAGAAGATATATCCACCATTATTAATGAGCTAGATGATGGAAAAGAGACTTAAAACCCATGTAAACATAGAGATTTCTTGGATACAATACGAGAAGGTTTCTGTCAAATAGTTTTTATTTTCTCAATGATTTAATTGCGGTGTGAAGTCTTACTTTTTCACTGGAATCCACACAGAGGAATTATGTTACATAAGTCAGAAAAGGACATGATGCTAAGAAAATTTACCCAAGGTCCATTTTTACATAGATTATAAGTCTATAGATTGAAAGGAGCAGTGAAACTCCACAAGACTGAGCCAGACTTGCTCATGAGTGTCCAGAAGTCTCCAGCGGAGGCATGGGTTGGCGGGGGCCTCCTGCAGGTTTGGGGACACTGAATGCAGCAGTGAATACATGGAATTTTCTTGAAGGAGGCTGTCATTATCCCCCTTACCTCCACCACAGTTTGGTCTCAGGTCAAATAACAGTGAGAGAACACTGCCCCACCCATCAACAGAAAAATTCAATTAAAGACTTCCTGAACATGGCCCCAACCATTAGAACAAGACCCAGTTTCCCCCTCAGTCAGTCTCTCCCATCAGGAAGCTTCCATAAGCCTCTTCTCTTTCTCCATCAGAAGCAGACAGAATGAAAACCACAACCACAGCAAACTAACCAGTCTGATGACATGGACCACAGCTTTGTCTAACTCAGTGAAACTATGAGCCGTGCCATGTAGGGCCCCGCAAGACGGACGGGTCATGGTGGAGAGTTCTGACCAAACGTGGTCCGCTGGTGAAGGGATTGACAAACCACTTCAGTATTCTTGCCTTCAGAATTCCATGAGCAGTATGAAAAGGCAAAAAGATAGGACACTGAAAGATGAACTGCCCAGGTCGGTAGGTACCCAATATGCTAATATGCTACTCGAGATCAGTGGGAAAATAACTTCAGAAAAAATGAAGAGATGGAGGCAAATCAAAAACAACACCCAGCTGTGGATATGACTGGTGTTGGAAGTCAAGTCCGATGCTGTAAAGAGCAATATTGCATAGGAACCCAGAATGTTAGGTCCATGAATCAAGGCAAATTGAAAGTGGTCAAACAGGAAATGACAAGAGTGAACATTGACATTTTAGGAATCAGTGAACTAAAATGGACTGGAATGGATGAATTTAACTCAGATGACAATTATATCTACTAATGTGGGCAAGAATCCCTTAGAAGAAATGGAGTAGTCATCCTAGGCAACAAAAGTGTTCAAAATGCAGTACTTGAAAATGACAGAATGATCTCTGTTCATTTCCAAGGCAAACCATTCAGTATCACAGTAATCCAAGTCTGTGCCCTGACCAGTAATGCTGAAGAAGCTGAAGTTGATCAGTTCTATGAAAACCTACATGACCTTATAGAGCTAACACCCAAAAAAGATGTCCTTTTCATTACAGGGGACTGGGATGCAAAAGTAGGAAGTCAAGAAACACCTGGAATAACAGGCAAACTTGGCCTTGGAGTACAGAATGAAGCATGGCAAAGGCTAACAGAGTTTTGCCAAGAGAAGGCACTGGTCATAGCAAACACCCTCTTCCAACAACACAAGAGAAGACTCTGCACATGGACATCACTAGATGGTCACTAGCAAAATCAAATTGATTGTATTCTTTCCAGCCAAAGATGGAGAAGCTGTATACTGTCAGCAAAAAAAGAAAAAAAGGTGGGGGGGGGGTGGGGGAGCAGACTGTGGCTCAGATCATGAACTCCTTATTGCCAAATTCAGTCTTAAATTGAAGAAATTAGGGAAAACCACTAGACCACTCAGGTATGGCCTAAATCATATCCCTTACAATTATACAGTGGAAGTGAAAAATTGATTCAAGGGATAAGATCTTATGTACAGAGTGCCTGAAGAACTATGGATGGAGGTTGTGACATTGTACAGGAGGCAGGGATCAAGACCATCCCCAAGAAAAAGAAATGCAGGAAGGCAAAATGGTTGTCTGAGGAGGCCTTAAAAATAGCTGTAAAAAGAATAGAGGCAAAAGGCAAAGGAGAAAAGGAAAGATACATCCATTTGAATTCAGAGTTCCAAAAAGTATCAAGGATAGATAAGAAAGCCTTCCTCAGTGATCAGTGCAGAGCAATAGAGGAAAACAATAGAATGAGAAAGACTATATATTTCTTCAACAAAATTAAGATACCAAGGGAACATTTCATGAAAAGATGGGCTCAATAAAGACAGAAATGGTATGAACCTAACAGAAGCAGAAGATATTAAGAAGAGGTGGCAACAATACACTGAAGAACAATACAGAAAAGATCTTCTTGACCCAGATAATCATTATGGTGTGATCACCAACCTAGAGCCAGACATCCTGGAATGTAAAGTCAAGTGGGCCTTAAGAAGCATCAATATGAACAAAGCTAGTGGAGGTGATGGAATTCCAGTTGAGCTATTTCAAATCCTGGAAGATGATGCTGTGAAAGTGCTGCACTCAATATGTCAGCAAATTTGGAAAACTCAGCAGTGGCCACAGGACTGGAAAATGTCAGTTTTCATTCCAATCCCAAAGAAAGGCAATGCCAAAGAATGCTCAAACTACTGCATAATTGCACTCATCTCATATGTTAGTAAAGTAATGCTCAAAATTCTCCAAGCCAGGCTTCAGCAGTACGTGAACTATGAACTTCCAAATGTTCAAGCTGGATTTAGGTGTCAGCGGAAGGAGAGATCAAATTACCAACATCTGTTGGATCATTGAAAAAGTGAGAGAGTTCCAGAAAAAGGTCTACTTCAGTTTTATTGACTATGCCAAAGCCTTTGACAGTGTGGATCACCACAAACTGTGGAAAATTCTTAAAATGATTGGAATACCAGACCACCTGAACTGCCTCCTGAGAAATCTGTATGCAGGTGAAGAAGCAACAGTTAGAAATGGACATGGAACAACAGATTGCTTCTAAACTGGGCAAGGACTATGTCAAGGCTGTATATTGTCACCCTGCATATTTAACTTTTATGCAGAGTACATCATGAGAAATGCTGGACTGGATGAAGCACAAGCTGGATACAAGATTGTTGGGATAAATATCAATAACCTCAGATATGCAGATGACAGCACACTTATACCAGAAAACAAAGAAAAACTAAAGAGCCTCTTGATGAAAGTGAAAGAGAAGAGTGAAAAAGTTGGCTTAAAACTGAGATAATGGAGTCTGGTGTCATCACTTCATGGCAAAGATATGAGGAAAAATGGAAACAGTGAGAAACTTTATTTTTGGTGGCCCCACAATCACCTCAGATAGTGACTGCAGCCATGAAATTAAAAGACACTTGCTCCTTGGAAGAAAAGCTGTGACCATACTATATAGCGTATTAAAAAGTAGAGACATTACTTTGCAAACAAAGGTCCGTCTACTCAAAGCTATGGTTTTTCAGTAGTCATGTATGGATGTGAGTTGGACTATAAAGAAAGTTGAGCACTGACGAATTGATGCTTTTGAACTGTGGTGTTGGAGAAGACTCTTGAGAGTCCCTTGGACTGCAAGGAGATCCAACCAGTCCATCCTAAAGGAGATCTGTCCTGCGTGTTCATTGGAAGGACTGATGTTGAAGCTGAAACTCCAATACTTTGGCCACCTGATGTGAAGAGCTGACTCATTTGAAAAGACCCTGATTGTGGGAAAGATTGAAGAAGCAAGAAGTGGACGACAGAGCATGAGATGATTGGATGGCATCACCGAACATGAGTTTGAGAAAGCTCTGGGAGTTGGTGTTGGACAGGGAATCCTGGCATGCTGCAGTCCATGAGGTCGCAAAGAGTTGGACACTGACTGAGCGAATGAATGAACAGAAATTTTACAGACAGTAAAATTTCCAAGGTTTGTAGTTTTATTTTTTAGTAGATTTCAATCTCTTTGCCCTGATTAGGACATTTAATATCAATTCAACATTTGCAACATGTAGCAAACAGCCAAAACCAACCAAGCAAAGGTCATTCTTTGCTAACCAAATATGGATGTTGAGTAAAATGTAATTTTACTATAAAAGTAAAATATAATTTTACACAACTTTTATAAATACAAATATATATGGTGTTTTGGCCGTTAGAGCTTAAAAAGCCTTACATATATATCCTCATCTAAAATAATAGCTTAAATTAAGAAAACAGTTATATATGTATGGGTGTCTTATCTATGATTCACTTTTATACATATGTGGAAAATTTTAAATGGAACATATGCTAATATTTCATGATAAAATTTGCTTTATAAATAATAGATGCCTTTCAGAAATTTGTAATATAATATGGTAGGTAATGTTATCTATTTTCTTGTAATCATTCAGATATTACAGTAGCTTTTATTTTGCAGATGGATAATCCCGAGTATGAAGAAAATCCATATTTTTTTCCCTCATTGTTGATTTGCAGAGAAACCTTACCAAAATATCTTACCAGCTTTACCTGAAGATTATTTAAATTGACTCATATTTCAGAACCTGAAAATAAGTTCCCTTTCTCTGTGGTTGATAACAGCAACAGCAGAAATTCAAAACTAATGAAAATAATAATAAAAGACAAAAACTTAAAATGTCAAATGTTTGAATGTATACACCTAAATCATCATCCTTATATTTGATAGCTTAGTCTTTAATATGTTAGTTTAATAAAAAAGTTGGACAGCTTGAGGTTTTCATTCTATTTTTGTTATGAAAATATTTAGATTACATTAAAGGTTCAACAGGAATGAACAAAGATTAATTTAGCATATCTTTACTTAACATTATTGGCATCTATCTGGATTATGTGCTTTCTTCAAAAACTGCAATTTTGCCTTTAAAATCAGGATTTTTAAAATTTCACCATAGATGTTTTCTGTAGGAAATCTGGTGGCATGGCCCATTTCCAATAAGGAAATCAGATTTCACCAGAAGTACTATTTCCCAGCACTCCTTTCTGGTAGAAGCTGGTTTCCTGGTGGAAATGATGCTGCTATTAGGATGATCTGAAGTACTCTAGAGAGAGACCTTCTGCTCGCTTACCAGTCAAGCTGGAACCTGCTATGACAGTTGTCAACAGGGCCCTTTCTGATGTCTCCCAGTTGTGTTCCATTTAGAATAAGTACTTAAAGAGACACCTGCTAGGAAAGCCAGAATAGAGAAGCTGCATGATTCTGGCAAACATATGTAGACAATAATATCCCTTTTCTACCTTGAGCAATAACTTAATAAAGCCTTTAAGACAACAGAATCTTAAGTAGTCATCCTTTTTGTTGTTGATGAGAAAGAGGGATATGGATACCAGCATTAAAACTTTATTTGTGTGCTTGCAGCTGTGATCTGGGCACCGCCACGCTTTCCTGCTGGTATGATTCTCCAGCCATATGCTGACGTTCAAAGTAGAGCCTATGACTCAGGCTGTAGGGCTTGTGAAATTGGCATATAGGCTGTCATGACTGTACTCTCAACACCAAGCAAGCCAGATTTTCCTTCCTCCTATGAAAATGAGACAAGATCCTCCAGTTTGTCAAGTATATAGCTAATATATACTATGGAGATATACAGAGAGGTATACTATTTAAGAAGAAATGAAGTATTAATTGTTGCCTAAGGGGAAGTATAATGATCTCAGAAACTTATTAATAGAATCAGAAATAAAATGACACACTCCTAGTCTATCATAGTTTCCAATGAATAAAGGAAAATGATACCCCCCCCCACCAAATAATTTAAACATGGCAAATTACCTGTTTGGATCAATGGAGTTTGGGGGCCAATGTCTGCTTTTCAGAATTTGGGAAGTATTTAAATGGAAAGCAAAAATGAAAACTGAATTTCAAATTTCCAAAGGAGAAGTCTTATTTTAGATTTTTTTCTTTATCTTCAAGAATTTCAAGGGAAAAAAAAAAAGGCAGTGAGTTAGATCTACAGTTAGAAACAAAGGTAAAATAAACTCTCTTCAGAGCACCATATTTGTTCTGCTTCTCTTATTTGACTACAGATAAGAATGTAATCTCTTGGAATGGATAAAGGTCATACAAATGAAAAATGACAGTTTGTATTGTTTTGGGCTACCCCTTAAGGTTGGAATTTGCCCCCAAACTTAGCCTTGCCTAAAATATTGATTCCTATTGTCCATATTGGTCTTGAGGTTTGTTGGGTTTATTTAATTGCCATCTCCAGTAAAATTCTGTATACATGGGAAAAAGGTGTGTTTCTTGGCTGGGGGAGTCTACAGTTTATTTGTGAAATCAGAAATCATTTGAAACTCAAGGAATTATTTTGCTGGTAATATTTCTGGCACTGAGAGATTTCATAGAGGGAAATGTTTTAGCCAAAGGGCCTATAAAGGCTTTCTCAAATTAGACCCATAGAAGAGCCACAGAGTGGAACTCTAAATGCATGTCTAGTTTGTATGTTCTTTACATTGACCATTCTATAAATGAGTATATATTCATCTACACATTTCTTTAAGCATGCTAATGCTTTAAGATGAATAGTCAACATGCTTTCTTCCAATGTTTAAAATTTTTGAAAAGGAAAAAACAATTGCTTATAACTGAAATACAATTTTCTAGTAGGTGGATTTTAAGATTGAAAAATATGCAATAGATTGATTGACATAGACAGTGGGTAATAGTCACTTTACATATTTCCCCCAAAAGCAAGTAGAATATCTCCTGTTTCACTTAGTGAATGCCCTATCTTTTAAAAGAAATGTTTTTTTTTTTCCCCTCAACACTTCCTTTTTCTCTTACAATCTCAAATGCTCATTCTTTTTTAAAAAATGTAGCAAAAACTCACCTCTTAGAGACTAATTCATGTGATTAACTATATCTCACTGATGACTGAATTGCTCTTCCACACAATTTCACTTAGAAATATACTACTTTTTATACACCGTAAAGTTGCTTTTGGAGGGAGATGATATCATAGTACTTGGTATATAAATACATTTCCTCTTACCATGGCTTATTGTAATTATTTCTATTTCCTTTCCTCTACGAGGATCCCCACAAGGTCAAGTACATCATTTTTGTTTCAGTTCCTGGCACATAGTGTGAATTTGATAAAGGTTTGCTGAATGAGAACATTAATAAGTGTAGAAGTGCCTGTTGAGTGATTCTTTAATTTCTTTGTCCCTTCTTTCACCTACGTACTTTCCACCTTTATCATTGTTCTAAGTAAAACGTTCAGCATTGACTAAAATTGTTCCCACTTCTCAGAAATAGCTTTCAGTTTCCTAAACAATAGTTTTCCCATATCAACATAGTTGAAACATGCTCAGCTTGCTACATATCCCTGGGCAAGCTACTTAACGTATCTGAGCTTTTGTTTTCCTATCCACAGAATAAGATAATTTTTCCTAACTCCACACAGGTAGCACTCGTGGTGAACAACCCTCCTGCCAGTGCAGGAGACATGGATTTGACCACTGGGTCAGGGATGATCCTTTGGAGGGGGCAATAGCAGACCGCTCCAGTATTCATGCCTGGATAATCCCATGGATGGGGAAGCCTAGTGGGTTACAGTCCATAGGGTCACAAAGAGTCAGATGTTACTGTAGTGTGTTAGCATACACTATGTCTAACAATGAATATTGAGTCAGCACCAGCAGTTATTGTTAATTCTTACCCTAAAAAATTATATTGAGGTAATTTGACATTAGAATGGATTGTCTGTTTCTCTCTCTCCCCCAAATTTATATTTTATTTATATCTCTTCAACCAAGAAAGCTTCATGGTATCAGAAATAATTCTGATGGCTATGGTTCAGTAATTTGAGGTAATTCATACCCTGCTTTCTGTAGCCTCACTTATCTCATGCTTCTTTTGCTCATTATAAACTCCATGAGGATAGAGTGAGATTGATCATGCTGGTTCATGGAAAAAGATACCGACTTTATAATGGAAATTTTAAACCCACAATTTTCTTTTATTAGTTTAGTACAATGATTAATATTCTCAAAATAAACAAAAGAGTAAAAGCCTAACCATATCTAACATCAGACAGGCTTTTATTAGTGTCATATAAAAAGCCATTTAACTACTATGTGGTTAAAACTGTCTTATTTAAACCAGGTTATGTCACAACACTGTTGCAGATAAGGTGAATAGTTCACCCTGCGCTGTGTGTTCAGTCACTCATAATTAAACCTCACAATGTAAAATTTCACTTTAGAAGTCCTTCAGACTCTAGATGGCATAAGAGCTGAAAAATCTCTACATGTGCAATTTGTCATTTATGAATGGATTTTGTTTCCAAAATGTGTTGTTAAGGTCAATTATTTAAAATTAGAAAGCCATTTTACTACTGAAACAATGTATTTTAAGAAGTTAGGTGAATAGGCTGGCCCACAAACAATTTGTGCATAAATTATCTAAAGAAAAAGGCTTACAGAATGTTACAAATGTATTACTGTTATGTGGAAAAATGCTTTCAGAGTTCAAATGGGATGCCAAGACTGTTTTTCCCTTCATTCTGGATGATAATTTCCCTGTTTCTTCTCTAATTTAATGTCTGCACAGATGAGTCAAGCCTCCCTCATCTCAAGCCTGGAGGTTAGAGTAGGAAGTTGAAAAAGGCAGGCGTCAGGATGGCCTTGTGTAAGGGGTTGTGAGTAGACACAGAGGAAGAGAGTGGGGCTGGCTTAAGGAAACTAGAAATAAGGTTTTCTTTATCATCCCCCATAGCTGTGCCTGTATATCAGTAGTCTCCAAAGTGGGAAGCACAGTCACCCAAGGGTAGTTGAAATGACGAATTATAGTGTGGGAAAAGTATTAGAATCAAAGTTTATTTTTTCTCGAAGAAAATAAAGTTTAATCTTCTAAAATTTAATGTATGGATTGAGATTCCACTCACCAATCACACCCACATCACCAAGGTCACTGTGGTCATATTCACCTTTTTGAGGCAAGCTGAGGAAAAGGAGGAGAACCGTAACGTGGAAAAATCAGCAGTAGTCTCTTTAATCACACATTTGAATTCACTGTAATGTATCATGCACTAGTTTCCACACTTCTGTTCCATAGAATAATAGTCATATTATTCTCTTACAGTTAAAGTAATCCTCAGGCTTCCTAGGTGGCGCTAGTGGGAAAGAACCTGCCTGTCAGTGCAGAAGACAAAGGTTCCATCCCTGGATCAGGGACGATCCCCTGGAGAAAGGCGCGGCAACCCACTCCAGTATTCTTGCCTGGAGAATCCCATGGGCTACATCCCTGTATCCTTGGTGGACTACAGTCAGTAGAGTCCCAAAGAGTTGGACATGACTGAAGTGACTTAGCATGCACATACACATGGTCAGCAATCCTCATGTGTCCACTTTCAAATGGACCAAGTACAAACCTGCCAATTGAACATAAAAGTAGATGCAGCAAATATCAAGAAAATGACATATCTATTCATAGGATAAGCTTTATATCAAATACATTATATTTTCTAAATTAACTGATGATCAAAAAATGAATAGGTAAAATATATTTAAAATCAAATATTGCATTGTCTGTTATTTTTTAAACTGTGAGATATATGATCAAAGTAGTTTGAAACCACTGCTCTAGATAACCATCCTGTCACCTCATTCCCCTGTGAGGACCTCCAATCTGTCTGACCACTTCTTCCACTGCTCCACCTTATGCCTCTAAAGTAGTTTCTCTTTTTTGTAGCTGACTGTGGAACATATGCCAATCTCATGAGCAATTTTTTAAATAAAATAGTCATGATGTGGTCTCTTGCTACTTGGAAGCTTGCTTTTGTTCTTGCTTGTAACAAGCTTACATCATCAAGTTCAGTTCAGTTCAGTCGCTCAGTTGTGTACGATTCTTTGAGACCCCGTGAATCGCAGCACACCAGGCCTCCCTGTCCATCACCAACTCCCGGAGTTTACTCAAACTCATGCCCATCGAGTCGGTGATGCCATCCAGTCATCTCATCCTCTATTGTCCCCTTCTCCTCCTGCCCCCAATCCCTTCCAGCATCAGGGTCTTTTCCAATGAGTCAACTCTTCACATGAGGAGGCCAAAGTATTGGAGTTTCAGCTTCAGCATTAGTCCTTCCAATAAACACCCAGGGCTGATCTCCTTTAGGATGGACTGGTTGGATCTCCTTGCAGTCCAAGGGACTCTCAAGAGTTTTCTCCAACACCACAGTTCAAAAGCATCAATTTTTCGGCCCTCAGCTTTCTTCATAAGAAGGGGTAAAAAATTAAAGATAAACCTTTAAATTTGTAAAAGACCTAAGGAGAATTTAAAAAATACTATAGTTTTTAGTAAATGAGTGAAGGTAATTAGAAATAGAGATGGATGCAAGGATTATTATGCCATGGGGAAGCCACAAGAAAGCACAAAACATGGAGCTACCCAAAAGGCTGATTCCCCTGATGTTACCACAGTTCACTGAACAAGGACCTGAATTCAAAGGAAGAAAAGAGCAGTTTAAGGGGGTGGTTACAGCCAGTAGTGTTAGAGAGCATATTAGTTGGTAAGGAGATGGACATACTACATGAACAATAGGGAAGTTCTCCAAGGCCATTTGTTTTCTCACCAGATGCTGGGTGAACGTTTTTATATAAAGTGTGGACAAAGAAAAGATAGTGACCAATCTTCTAATGAGCTTTATTTTCTTGTCTAATTTTACTGTTTTAAAGAAAGGATGGCAAGGACAAGAATGAGTCATAAAGCTTAAGTGTCTTTTATAACTACCAGTGACTCATGCTGATCTTGAGGCATTTTGTTTGCTAAAACCAGATTTTGAATTTCTATATCAATGTAATGGAGATCAGAATGATGTCAAAACATTCTTGTGAAAAATAAATGAGACAGTGAACCAGGATTTCAGAAGGATATTTTTGGAAATAGCTGTGTTTCTCAACAACTAGGCCACAAAGTGATTTTAGGACTCGTTGCAAACTACGCTGTAGAATATTGAGGAAACCTAAGTATTGCACATATGCCTGATGCAGAGAGTAGCAGCAATAATTTCTTAAGCAGAGGAAAGGCTGCAAAAATTTAATTTGAGTGACATAAGCCATTTCCATGTTCGCCTTCAGGATCTAATGCAAGGTTACAGTAAAAGGTAAACAAAGACCCACAAAAAAAATAGGCATTGTATGTGGACAGTACTTTGGAAAAATTTGTTATTTTTTTCTGGTTTTATAGCAATTGGCTCTCATTCTCCTACCAGTCTTTTGGTCTGTGATGATTCTTATGTATTTAGCAGGGAAACATGACCAGCCTGTTTAAGATGGAAGAGAATCGAGATTTTGGACACATTTTAGCAATTCTAAGAATTAACTCTGTGTGTGTGTGTGTGTGTGTGTGTGTGTGTGTGTGTGTGTGTGTGTGTAAGTCTCTTCAGTCTGTGTGCATGTGTGCTAAATTGCTATCCAACTCTTTGTAACCCTAGGGACTATAACCCACCAGGCTCCTTCATCCATGGTATTTCTCCAGGCAAGAATACTGGTCTTGGTTGCTGAGCCCTCCTCCAGGGGATCTTTCCAACCCAGGAATCAAACCGACATCTCTTAATTCTCCTGCACTGGCAGGGTGGTTCTTTACCAATAGTGCCACCTGGGGAGCCCCTAACCTTATGCAAATAATTTGACTTCTTGCATTGCAAGGGGTGTGTGTGTGTGTGTGTGTGTGTGTGTGTGTGTGTCTGTTGGCAATATACTCAGGTGGACCTCTCCATAATCATCATGTGGATCAGCATAAGCAAGATTAGAAAATAAATATGCATCATAATTTAGTTTTCTTCCTAGATGTTAAGAATGTTTGCACTCAGTTGCGGTCATATACTTAAAATAAAAGTTATATTACATCAGTTGTCTTAAGATCATGTTTAATGATCCAATATCATCTTTTGTATAGCACACTATTGTTTAAGAGTAGCCTGAAGTCTCAAATGTAATGTAATTAGAATGATTCTTTATGAAACATGAATGGGTAAGGAACAGTTTATTTTTATTCCTTTTAACTAAAATATCTTTTGGCCTTTGAAGTTCTTTTGGATATATTATTTGAAAACACTTTTTCTCATATTTTGTTATTCCTATTTTGTTTCTGCTCTTCATCAAGACAAACACATGTTCAAGGACACATCTGAAGGATGGAATTTATGGGCTGCCTGTTCCAGTGTGCATTAGATTTCAGTCCTTGAATAGATTAGTTTAAGCAATTAAAAGAGACACCATATAAACCTTACACAAGCATATAATGATGCCAGGAGGCAGTGATGTCCTGGGGAGAATATAAATCAAATAATCTGAATAAGATTATATTGAGGTCCCTTTTCAAAAATGCAAAAGAAAGCATAAACTTTTCTGTGCATTCATTTATTGTCTTAGTCAACGTTTATGAGAAGACAGAAAAAATGTAGCTTTAAAAAAGGGATTTTTAAGGACACATCAGTAAACATTATTCTGGAGGTTTGTGTTTGCTTTTGTTTATATTCATTTGCATATTATGGACTGCTGTTTGCATAATAAGATCACTGTTATTTCTAGTCAGTCTATGGATGATTACACATATGAATAACAGAATCGTGTATCCTTTGTGATATACATGATTATAATCTCTGAAAGAATCCTGACAGTTCTCTGTGCTGAGGACTAGTGAATCATGCTTCAGTGTTAGATGACAATTTCACATTCAAAAGGAGGGAGATTCTAAAACACATAGAATCATCCAAAAGCACTTCAAATCCACAGGGCTATGATTAGAAATCTGATCTCATGCATGGTCAAAGATCTGGACAACTTGACCCACTTTGATCAATATCTAAGACTGACAGGACTGTGTGATGCTCTGCATAGATAAGACAGTCAAACAATCAGATGGAGGAGGTGGTAATTCTGACACTGATTATTATTGCTTAGACAGAAGAATTCAATATAGACTGCCACCTCCTTTTTTTTTTTTAATTTTTTTGATAAACAGACACACTCCAAGACTTGAAGCACAATGGAGAAGAGGGGTGAAGAATAACAGAAACATCACTGTCTGAAACAGTCCTATTAATTATCCTCTGGAAATGTTAGGATCAGTCTAGTGAATCAAAAGGGACCCAGACTGAGAAGTCAGGAGAAGAAAGCTAGACATGTGTGAAAAATGTGGCTCAGTCTGTTTTAACTCCCTACTTTTTTCCTAGGTCTATCAAAGAAATGCGTCACATGCTTGATATTCTCAGCATGCAAGAAACTTCAGATAGACTGCACATTTCAACAGATTATGTTTTAGATTCTTCTGCAGTGAAAATTATGTGAGAGTAATAATCATCACACCACCTCTAGTTTTTATGCATCTAGATGTTCTGAAATTCTAATCAGAGTTTCATGAATCATCGACCTGGAACAACTTCTATAGGTGTGAGATAATCTAGTTTTTCTTTGCAAGACTGTCTAAAGCAGGTTTGCTTTTCTATTTCCTTTTCTTTTAAAGAGTACGTAATTATAATTGCAGAAAAGCAAAAAGGGAGAATTGGATCTAGAAAGACACCTTAACAGTGCACATATATGCACATACTTTGGACACATAACCAAGACCTAAAATATAGTTGCCATCAGTATGATTATCTTAAGGCCTGTTTTTTCCCCAAGAGACACTTTCAATTAACTTTTGGTCTTAAAAAGAGAAAGTATAGCTAATTATGCCTCAAGAATATGTACATGTCCCATTTCATAATTATATAAGAAGCACAATCTAATAGTTGATGCTTAGAATAGACTTTTTTTTTTTTTTAATAATTGATGCTGTGTATATCTGTGAAAATAGAATTTTGATTAAAAATATCATGTTAGTCACTTTAGGTCAAAACACAAATATTTCTAAGACTTTTTGGCAACAACTGCTAGAAAGTAAATTAATCAGCAAAACTAAACAAATGGGACCTAATGAAACTTAAAAGCTTCTGCACTACAAAGGAAACTATAAGTAAGGTGAAAAGACAGCCCTCAGATTGGGAGAAAATAATAGCAAATGAAGAAACAGACAAAGGATTAATCTCAAAAATATACAAGCAACTCCTGAAGCTCAATTCCAGAAAAATAAATGACCCAATCAAAAAATGGGCCAAAGAACTAAACAGACATTTTTCCAAAGAAGACATACAGATGGCTAACAAACACATGAAAAGATGCTCCACATCACTCATTATTAGAGAAATGCAAATCAAAACCACAATGAGGTACCATTACACGCCAGTCAGGATGGCTGCTATCCAAAAGTCTACAAGCAATAAATGCTGGAGAGGGTGTGGAGAAAAGGGAACCCTCTTACACTGTTGTTGGGAATGCAAACTAGTACAGCCACTATGGAAAACAGTGTGGAGATCCCTTAAAAAACTGGAAATAGAACTGCCATATGACCCAGAAATCCCAGTTCTGGGCATACACACTGAGGAAACCAGATCTGAAAGAGACACGTGCACCCCAATGTTCATCGCAGGATGTTTATAATAGCCAGGACATGGAAGCAGCCTAGATGCCCATCAGCAGATGAATGGATAAGGAAGCTGTGGTACATATACACCATGGAATATTACTCAGCTGTTAAAAATAATTCATTTGAATCAGTTCTAATGAGATGGATGAAACTGGAGCCCATTATACAGAGTGAAGTAAGCCAGAAACATAAACAAGATTAGAGCATACTAACACATATATATGGAATTTAGAAAGATGTTAATGATAACCCTATATGCAAAACAGAGAAAGAGACACAGAAGTACAGAACACACTTTTGAACTCTGTGGGAGAAGGTGAGGGTGGGATGTTTCGAAAGAACAGCATGTATATTATCTGTGGTGAAACAGATCACCAGCCCAGGTGGGATGCATGAGTCAAGTGCTCGAGCCTGGTGCACTGGGAGGACCCTGAGGAGTCGGGTGGAGAGGGAGGTGGGAGGGGGGATCGGGATGGGGAATATGTGTAACTCTATGGCTGATTCGTGTCAATGTATGACAAAACCCACTGAAATGTTGTGAAGTAATTGGCCTCCAATTAATAAAATAAAATTTAATTAAAAAAAATACTCGTTATTTAACAAAAAAAAGTTTGAAACAGAGGGTATTTAACTAATGTTCACAGTCTGGTACTATGTAGAAAATTATGGTCCAAGGAGTCATATTTAGTTTTCTCAATCACACTACTGAAGCTGAAGATAAAGTACTCTTTTACCTGACAGGATTACTCTATGAACATAGTTATAGGCCCCAGATTCTAGTGACTTCAATTTATTACTACTTTATAAGCTAGCAGTACAATGTTGGCAATGAAAAGTGACTTCATATATCATTTGATTTGGGTTGTAGGGGAGGTTTAAAACTCAAAAAAGCTTAAATGGTGGATTTGACACTCCATAGAAAAGTATGTAATGGAAAATTGAGTATGTTACAAAATATTAGGAAAAGAAATGCAGTCACTTAGAAATACATACAAAAGCAAGTATGCCAAAAAGATTTCATTTTTAATTTTGAAGAAGTAGGTTGGCAGCTTACTGGAATGCTATAGAAATAAACTGGTGATGTCAGCATGGCTTCAACAGTCTTTATTAGATATATTTTAGGGACAAGAAGAGGTAATCACGTTCCAGGTATTATGGTCTGAGGGAATCCAGCTATACTTGAGGGGAATGAATGCCTTGTGATAAAAGGCAGACTTAAAGTGAAAAGATCCCAGTTGGAATTTCAGCTCTGGCACAGTTTCCTTTTGAGGAAATCATTCACATTTTCTATTTTTCCTCTATAAAACAGAGATAGTATATTAAAGAACTATTATGAGTTATATACGTGTGCTTGTTAAACTATCATAAGTGATCAAAAATGGTAGATGTGAATATCATATTAGAAAGAAGTCTCTGGTGTTATGATATGGGCATTTACCCTGATATGATTTTTGTCAATGACTTTGATGTACACATAGAGGTTATACTTATCATATTTGCACTCAACATAAATGTGAATTGATAGCTAATGGATTAGATGATTGACACAATCAAAGCTTAGAAAATCTTGACTTAATGGAAACAGCATGCTTAAGTTAACAACGTGAAATAAGGCCTTCCTCTTAAACACAAGAAATCGTCTAGAAGAACCAAGGACGAAGGAGTCATGATTTGACATCTCATCTTAAAGACAGGAACTCCTAGCTGATTGTAAGTGGACTATGAGTCATCTTGTCATGAGAATGCCAAGAAAAGCTAATGGAACCTTGGGCTTCCTGAATAGAAGTACACTGTACAGAACTGTGGGAGAAATCCCCACAGTCGTCTGAGCTGATCAGAACACTTGGTGGTTAATACGTTGTTCTGGACATTGCTCTCTGAGAGAGGCAAAGTTAGAAAAGAACCAAGAAATATCTGGAAATAATACCTTATGAGGAGGGTTGGTAGGTTAAGTGTGGCAGTCAGCTGCAAGTATTTCAAAGGAAATACTTGGAAAAAGAAAGAAACTTCTTTCAAACTTTATCTGATAAAATGTAGGATTAATGGGAGTTATATAAGCAGGTAAATTTGGATTTTCTTGTAATGAAGACACTTCTTTCAAACTAAGTTGTTAAAAATGGAATGCTTTCTCTTATGAGGTGGCAAATCTCTTGCCAGTATAAGTGTTAAAGCAGATGCTGACTGATTTCCTGTTAGAACTGGATGAGAATCTCCCTCACTTCACAACTATGTACTGAATGCCTGCTGGATACCAGGGTTACAAAGATAATGAACAGAGACTAGTAAATGGCACGAGTCTTAAAAACAGCAACATATGCCAGTGTCCCAGGATGTAAGGGGCACCCAACCTACCCCATGACCTCCCATTAGCCTGTAAATATGTAAGTCTGAAATAAAGTCTAACAGGTTAAAAATAAAATGATCAAATTAATTCTTTGATATCAAAACATTTAGATTTAGTTTTGATAGCATTTATTATAAAGAAGTTGCTATATTTTATTTGTATGTGTATTGTTTTTATATTGCATTTGCTATTATTATACTATATATTGAGCTTATCTCTGAGTTTGGATGGCCCTATCAATTGTGAAACATGAAGTTGTGCCTCAATATTTGGGAAAACTATGTTACACTAAAGCAGTGCTGTTCAAAAAAGAAAATGTTTTCTACCTTAGCTAACCTATACAATAGACACATATGGTTCTGAGCACTGTAAGTGTGACTAGGGTGAGTGAGGAAGTCATTTTTTAATGTTGTTTAAGGTATATTAAATTTAAATAGACACCTATTGCTAGCAGCAATATTGGACAACGCAGCTTCAAACACCTGGATTAACTTGATATCACTAAAAACAATCCCATCTATCAATTAATAAGCATACATATATAATAATAAATTATCTTTGTTTTCTTTAGTATTATGAGAGCTTAAATTCACATTACTATTTGAGTATAACTTGTGTATTCAATTAACATATCTCGGAATCTGTCTCATCTTTGAGAATTTATAGTATACTTTAAACTTTAAACCTCACTTTGCTAATGTCAGATCAAAAGCTCTTGAGATAACCTTCCTGCCTTGTTCCTTTCCTTTCAATAAGCTAGGTCTGTAAGTTAGGCAGTGAGGTTTGCATTGGATATATTTACTTTGTCATATATTGGGGGTCAGGCTCTGGGCCACTTTTAGTTTATTCATTTGGCTTTATGCCTTTGCATTTTATTTGCCGACATTTTCTGATTCTAAGTAACTAACAACTCAGAACAGAAAACATTCCGGCTTTCCTTTCATATTCACACTGTTTGCCATTCCTTCACCTCTTCACCAGAGTTCATTTGTGAACATTCCATTGACTATGTCACTGAATTTATGAACATGGCTTTGTTCTCACAACTCTGCAGCAAAAGACATAGTGTACTAAAATCCTTGTGAATAGTGTCCACCTCACTATGAAGGCAGCTTATGCTGTCATCTAAATATCGTAGACTCATAGACATTTAGAACAAACTTGAGTTTAAGAAATATTTTAATTTCTTTACTGCTTTGAGATGATACTGCATTTATCTTAGCTTCTGATGTTGGCAATTTGATCTCTGGTTCCTCTGCCTTTTCTCAATCCAGCTTGAACATCTGAAAGTTCTCAGTTCACATACTGTTGAAGGCTAGTTTGGAGAATTTTGACCATTACTTTACTAGCCTGTGAGATGAGTACAATTGTGTGGTAGTTTGAACATTCTTTGGCATTGCCTTTCTTTGGGATTGGAATGAAAATTGACCTTTTCCAGTCCTGTGGCCACTGCTGAGTTTTCCAAATTCATGCTGAGGTTTGACAGAAAACAGCAGAATTCTGTAAAGCAAGTATCCTTCAATATATTAAATAAATTAAAAACAATAACAACAACAACAACAACTGAAGGACAAATTTACTGGCATATTGAGTGCAGCACTTTAACATCATCATCTTTTAGGACTTGAAATAGTTCAGCTGGAATTCTATCACCCACATTAGCTTTGTCCATAGTGATTCTTCCTAAGGCCCACATGTCTTTGTAATCCAGGGCGTCTGATTCTAGATGAGTGATCACACCATGGTGGTCATTTGGGTCATTGAGATCTTTCCTCACTTGTTTCTTATGCAGGTGAAAAATTTTATTTATTTATTTTTAAATCGAGCAATTTTAAGCTCATGCTGAGGTGAAGATACAGAGATTACCCATATACCCCACCCCTCCACACACATAGCTTCACCTATTATCAATGTTCCCTACCAAAGGGGTACATTTGCTGCAAGTGATGAATAAACATTGATACATCTTAATCACCCAAAGGACATAGTTTACATTATGGTTCATTCCTGGGGTTGTACATTCTGTGGGTTTGGACAACAGTATAAGACGTGCCCATCATTATAGATAGTATCACATGAAGTATTTCTACCTCTCTAAAAGTCCTCTGTGCTCTACCTATTCATCCCATCCAACTGCCCAACTTCCAGCCTCTGGCAACCACTGATCTTCTTACTGTATCCATAGTTTTCCTTTACTCAAACATCATCTAGTTGGAATCATTTACCATGTGGTTCTTCAGGCGGGCTACTTTCACTTGGTAATATGCATTTAAGTTTCCTCCATGTCTCTTCATAGCATGACAGTTCACTTGGTTTTAGTTCTGAATAATATTCTGATGTCTGGATATAGCAATTTATTTACCCATTCACCTACTGAAGGACATCTTAGTTCAGTTCCTACTGAAGGACATCTTGCTTCCAAGTTTTGGCAATTGCTAGTAAAGCTACCATAAAAATCTTCAGGAGGTTTTTGTGAGGACATGTGTTTCCAGCTTCTTTGGGCAAATGCTAATAGCTGAATCTCATGGTGAGAGTATATTGAGCCTTTTAAGAAACAGCCAAACTGTCTTCCAAAGTGGCTGTACCATTTTTGCAGTCCCACCAGCAATGAATAAAAGTCTCTCTTGTTCCACAACCTTGCCAATCTTCTATGTTAGATTTGGGCCATTCTAAGAGGTGAGCTATGATATCTTATTATTGGTTTAATTTTTTAGTTTTTATAAAGATGTTTTTATGTTATCCCATTTGATACTTGAAACATCTTAAACAAGTGGGGTAAGCAGGGAAACCATTACCGTCTCTGTTAAATGAGAAAACTGAAGTTAGACATATAAAAGTCTTGCCCCAGGGCTTGTGTGTGTTGAACTACACACAGGGGGAAAAAACAGACCTTCTATGCTTAATGCCATCTTCATGTGAAGAAATAAGGACTACATGAGTATATGACAAATACTTTTAAAATATGGCATACAATTGAGCTAATTCCTAGTTCATGGCATAAGTTCATAATGAGAACAATTTCAAAAAGATTTAGGTGACCTAAATTCAATTCACGAATATGTAAAGTACTTTTTGACCTTGAATTTCTGGCTTCTTCTCCTTACTTTATAATTTGAGATTGATTTATATGTTTTAAAGAATTGTATCTAAATCTAAAACACATTTCACATAAGGATTTACACATATGTTTTCACATATTTTATCTTCTCCTTAGTGGAACAACTATAGCTGACTTTAAAAATATTCAGAGATCATTCTATTAATATGGTAATAGTGTTATCACCTTCACTATGTTATTAGGGCATAATGAGTTGCTGTGATTAAAAATAATCATTCATTCATAAGCTTTATAATAAATAAATTATGAAACCTTTTGTGATCGATTAATAATAAATTTCTGATATAAGGTGTGATGGCCCCGAGGGAGAAAAAGAAATAGACAATTAAACATAGATAGAAGAAATAGAGATTTGTAAAAGGTCATGACTGGAATGTTTGGCTGAGAAGCTTGCTTTTTGAGGCTATATGGAGGAGGCTGCAATAGTTTGATGAGTGTAATCTGGAAGGCTTCCTAAGCATATGGAGTGGTGAGAAAAAGTGTTGCAGAAATGCTAGCGAGGAAAGATGAAAATTGGTTAAATCAAGGGAAAAACCTGGGGGGAAGGGAAATGCCTGAGGGAAGGAGATGAGAACAGATGTAGAGATGGTCACTGTATATTTTGACATCATGAGATTATTTTGAATATGCTCTTTAAAAGAATAAGCTACTGAAATAGTTCAGTAAGAGGCTAAACTGGCTGGAGTGGTTAAGGAAGATTTTACATAATAGCAGTTCCCAGTTTCAGCATATTGATTAAAGTAGAATTAAGAATGCCCAGTAATGGTTAAGCTGGAGTCTTTATTTGATGCCTTGCACAGCATCATAAATGAGTATATTTATTTACCTTCTTCATGTAAGGACATCTACAGTGTATGAAAAACTTTAAATCTTTTTTGTCTTTTATTTCTAAAAATAAATATTAATTTTTTTTCAAACTGTGCAGAAACTTACTTTTTTCCTTTACTTGATGCATCACCTCTAGCAAATGAAAAAAAATACATCTTTAATAGTTTTAGATGTTCAACTGGCAATCATTAGATAGATACAAGATATATAGTTCTATAATGCCCTTGATTTTACACATGGCCTAGATCTCACACTGCAAAAAAATTACAATACCAATTAACCTTTAGCATATATTTTTACTTCAAAAGAATATTTGCATAAGAAGCTAATTCCAGATAATTGAAGGAATAGTTTGGAAATGACATGTATCATTCTGAAACCGAGTAGTAATTTTGCTAGGAAAGGACTCAAGAGATTAAAAGGAAAGATTCCTTAATTTAAGATACATTCAAATTCTGAAGAACTTTCTTTTTTTTTGATATTTGTCCCAAGAAAGCATCTCATTACAATAGAGTGAACCATAAAAAAAAGCACACTACAGGTCTGCAATGTCTTAATCATTTAATATAATTTTTTTTGTTTTATTTAACAGCTCTCTTTAAAAATTGTTACTGAAGTATAGTTGATTTACAATGTAGTTTTAGTTTCAGGTATACAGCAGAGTGAATCAAATATATATATATATCAATCAAATATATATATATATATCATATATCAAATCAAATATATATATTTGTATATTTATATGCACATACATGAATTCATTCTTTTTTCTTTAAGACTGTTTCCCCATATAGGCCATTACAGAGTAGAGTTCCCTTTCCTACACAGCAGATTCTTATTAGTTATCTATTTTATCTATAATAGTGTATATATCAATTCCAATTTCACTTTGCTATACAACAGGTTTTTATTAGCTATCTATTTTATCTATAGTAGTGTATATATGTCAATCCCAGTCTCCCAATCTATCCCTCCCCTCACCTTATCCCCTCATAACCATAGTTTGTTTTCTACATCTGTGATTTTACACTTGTTTTGTAAATAAGTTCATCTGTACCCTTTTTTTTGATTCCGCATATAAGTGATGCCACATTTGTCTTTCTTTGACTTACTTTTAAGTAAGAGAGTTGAAGCAGAAAATTTGACAGAGCCATTGTTAAAGCATGTAGTCACCACAATTCATTTTCCTTCCACGTGTTTACTAATATCAGTAGATTATTTTTGTCTGTTTTATCTGGTTTTCCTAGCCTTGCCTCAGAGGAAGCAGCAGATATAACCACAGTGAGAAGTATTCCATTTAAGACTAATCTTTCAATGCAGCAGATAGTGCTGTATTCCCCAGAAAATGACAGAGAAAAAGATTTCACTTCATGTCTGTTTAATACTTACCCTTTTGCCAATAATATCCATGTTACCACTGGTTTTCTGAACGTAAGCAGCAACTGACTTTGTCCTATTTATTCACTCCATGCAGTTATAAAACAAACATTTTCAATCCATAAGACAATGTATTATTGTTTTCATTATTAAATCTGGAAACTATACATAATATTACTAGTAGTTTTAATATTCATATCACTATAAATTTAGTGTGTTATTTAACACACAACAGGAACATAAACTTTCTTTAAAAGAGTATCTAACAGGCTATATTTGTTTCCAAAAAATGTTGCCTGACTCAAAATTATTACTCTATGAAAGATCAGGAACATATAAAACTCTACTTCTAGATTGACAAAACAAATCCATATGTCCATTATATATCGATTCATTCATTTGTGTTTTTCTTGACTTACCCAAAGAAGGATAATGAACATTTAGAGATTTCACATGGAGATGCTACCCCATCTTTGTCATCTTTGACCAACAAATGTGCTTTTAAGATTATTTGAACACTTTTATCACATCAAGTCTGCATATTAGAAAAACATTTTTTCAAGTGCTGGCACCAGTCTTAAAAACAAAGTTTTATCAAATTAGTACACTTAATATGGGAATCATTAAGAGTATCTAAGTAGTGAATTTCTTAACCCTACTTTGATTCTCACTGGATTTAAACACATCTACTGGGAGAGAGATAGTGAAGGACATGACATGCTGCAGTTCATGGGGTCGCAAAGAGCCAGACATGATTTAGTGACTGAACAACAACAACATCTGAATATCCTTTTAATGAGAGGAACACCAAACCTAGTGGCAATATGACATGGAGATTAAAAAAATATATACTTAAAGATAAGGTGCAATGTGGGAATTCAAATGGCATTTTACTCTTCCAGAAATTGGAATTTCCTCTTAGCACAACAATCCAATATTTGATTTTTGCTTTAATTTTTCAATGATGTATATAAAAGAAGAGATATAATTGATGAGGTATTTTTTTCCTTGGTTGTATTTGTAGTACTTAAGAAACTGTTTGACTCACATCCAGTTTTGCCACTTTTCTCAGATACTTAAAGACAATTACTTATGGTACCTGTCAACTTTAATGCTAATCTAGAACCTGCCTATCAATGCAGGGAGAAGTGAGACAGGGGTTCAGTCCCTGAATTGGGAAAGTCCCATGGAGAAGGGCACAGCAAACCACTCCAGTATTCTTGCTGTAGAATCCCATGGATTGAGAAACCTGGTGGGCTACAGTCTTTAGGGTCACACACAGTCAGATTTGACTGAACCGGCTTGGTACCCACATAAGAGTGTTGCACATGTCTTAATTTAGAATATTAGAACTCTAGGTGAGTTCATAACAAGGCTTTATTCATCAAAGGTCCTTTTCATTATCTCTTTCTCCAACAGAGCCAGTTTTATCTAATACATTACTAAGTGGTTATGTCTTACAACTTTTATTAACCAAATACATCTATGCATTGATAAACAAAAAAATTCTAATGCTACTTTATTCAATTGATTCAATTCTATCCAAGTAGAAATACCTGATATTTTAGACTGTGAAGCCTTACACTTGCTAAACATTTAAATTACATAAGTTTAACTTCAATGTTTATTAAATGTGGAAAAGAATACAGACTTATATTTTTTCCTTTGAGAACCCTGTGAAGAATTTCACTTACTTTGTCAGTTCACTCAATGACAATTTAGCATCAGGCAACCTGTTCTCTGAGAGCAACACTGAAACTAAAGTGACTGATTTCTTGCCATCATTTTGAGCAAAGTCTAGTGGACCTTATTTCAGGGATATAATCCCCATTTTACATAAATAAACAATGAGCTCTCTGCTTGCTTTTATAATACCCTTTAAAATGATACGCCAGTGGAATATTTGAACATATGCTTTAAATTTTACACAAGGTTTCTTTTTAAGCCCATTTTAAATTGTATGATTGTTTAAAGAAAAATAGAAGTGGTAGAATTTTTGTACTATAGGTATTATGGTCACGGTATTGTCTGTGCAAATCAGTTGAGGAAAAAATAAATAGAAGGCATTCAGAAGTTTTAAATATATATAAATATTTAAATATATATCTCCATCCATTTATATGGATTTTTCACAACTGCTAGTGTTTGCATGACCAATAAATAAATCATGTATTGTTTGCTTATTTTACCAATTGATAGCCTATACAGTAGAAACCAAGCCAGATATGGATAAATACATATTTTTTAATAATTTGAGAAATTAATCAACATTGTTTTGAAGTTTCATAAGTTAATTGAACATCATCATTAAAAATTGATTAGTGATCCTATTTCTCCTTGAAAAATATTTTCTTCATTCTGTATGGTACATTAAAACTGTAACGAATGCTGCTGCTTTCTATTTTCTTAACTCTCCAATTTTATCTTGTTAAAGTAATCATTGCAACATCAATGGCTAGAATATAACAGCTTCTAAAGAAAATTATTTATAAACTTAACTTTATATTAAATCCGAAGAAGTAAAATTGTGAGAATAATCTTAATTATTTCTTGGGCAGTATTTAATTAACAGGAGACCATCTCCTTCCATGAACCTACTGTAGTCTTTTGATATGTTTGGAGAGACTGAATTCCTATCACAAATACTTTGTAAGATTTTCAGAATTAATGGGGAAAGAAAGTACATAAAATAAATCTTGTTGAATAACTTTGATAGTAGTCAACAAGAAACTCTAATTCACAAGGGGTACAATGATATGGCATTGCTTGGAATATTTAATTATATATGTCACTTAAAAATTATTTTAGTGATTATTTTCTTTTAAGCTGCTTCTGTAACATTTTTACAGATCACTAACACCTAATTTTGACTGATGACCAAAAGCTCTGATTATGATTAAATATGTTTTTAAGAGAACATGAAATCAGTAGAGGTGTTTTGATTTCAGTTCAGTTGAAAAAGTATACTCCCTTTTATTGGCAATAAACCATTTACAAACAAAACTTCCAGATAATTCTTTGGAATTTTTTGCTTTATGCTTCTTAGTGTCAAGGTGCTCATGCTCAGCTGCTCAATACGGCCCAACTGTCTTTGCAATCCCATGGGCTATAGCCCGCCGTGCATCTCTGTCCATGGAATTTTCCGGGAAAGAACACTGGAGTGCATAGCCATTTCCTCCTCCAGGGGATCTTCTTAACTCAGGAACTGAACTCACGCCTCTTATGTCTCTCATGTGGCAGGCAGCTTCTTTACCACTGTGCCACCTTGGAAGCTTCTTGTGTCAAAATCACTCCCTAATGAATATTCTGATAAACTAGATGCTGTTCCAGAGTACTGAGTCACTAAGGAAATGACATAAATCTCCTCAGTAAGTTAAATGAATTCAGATATCTTGAAAAACTTTTGAAATATAGTCTCAAGAATTTTTGAAAGTCTGTGGATATCTATTTCATTGATTGAGACTGGGTAATTTAAAGAAAAGGGTAATCAATTATTTTAGTTCTGGTTCTTTGGCCAAAAAATATCTCTTCTTACCTAAGTTATTTATTAATTGATGTTTTTATTATGGATGGTTCACAGTTGGCCAAATATATTGAGAATATTTTTTCTTATTGAGACAATGACCTCGTTGGTAGTTTATAGTTATCAAATACTTTTATAGAGTAATATACACTGCTGTTTTCTATTTTTAAAATTTTGAAAATTATACTAATTCATAACACATGCTATATGGCTTTATCCCTGATTCTGGAAGCTCTTACACTTACCCCAATGTATGTGAAGAATACTATATTCAAATAGATTTTTTTGTTGTGTTCTTTTAGAAATATCATTTGAATATCTCCTGAAATTTTTGTATACTTCAGGATGCAAATCTGTTTTCTAAAATTATACTAACCCACATATTCCCTTAAGTATGTATCATCTTGCCATGAATTGGAACATTTGTAAGTGATCATTTAAAACTCAATGAAATAAATGATAAAGATTGTAAAGATAGAAATAACAGCAAGTTTTCAAAGAAAAGCTAGATGAAAAAATAAGTTGGTAAATTTAAATAGTTTCACTTCTGAAAAAAAAATCTAAGTATAAAACACAGCAGGATGAATCTCTGTAAAGAGAACCACCTCCTCTCTAGCGTGGGTACTTTGCTGAGTGACACTTCAATGGAAAAGGGGAAAGCTCCTATTTATGTTTAACTTTGTTTAAAAAACAGCAAAGCTCTGTGCCTAACATAGAAATGCTCTGAAAAGATCTAGTTCAATTTCATGAAAAAAAAAAAAAAAAGAACAAAAAACTTAAAAAAAATACATCAATGAATAACATGTCCTAGTTGCACTTATAAGAGGAACAAATGAATGGAAAGGGTTTTTTTTTTTCCCTTGTGGTTTTGTATTATAAGAGAAAGTCTATATGGGACCTTAGATATTGACTGCTATATAGTACATATTTTTAAAATTAAGATCAGTTAAATTCATGTTACTGATCCTTGCCTTTCTCCATGCTATTTATTTTTAGTCCCTTGCAATCCAGGAATAACATGGGGAAAAGTACTTTATCAATGTTGCTAATTCTGACTTTCTTTGATCTTACTGTTTACAATCTGTGAAATTAGTCACAGAATTCCAGAATTGTTCTTACTCAATCTAACTCATAGCTCTAACACCTGAAGCACTCCAGTTTCCTTGCTCCAGAATTATTCTTTCCATCATCAGCTTTCACTTCAACCATTGCTCTCTTATCCTCTCTCCATCATGTTCAGTTTTAGTGTTTTCATTAATTTCAGTTCTTCTGCCTTCAAACGTGGAGAGATCTCTTAACATGAATGTACTGTCATGTATAATTCTTCCTCTTCTAAACATATCTCTCCTTGTTTTAGAGCCAAAATTTTCCAGTTAGATGCTTCCATTATCTTATTCTTGCAAATCTTATATTAACTCAACACCCAAAATGTGATAGCTTTTCTCAAGTTTACATGGAAATCCCTTTAAATTTTAGTTTGTATTAGTCAGCTTAGGCCACCAAAACAAAAAACAAGCAAACAAACAAAACACCAACCAGGTGACTTAAACAGAAGAAATTTATTTTCTTACAATTCTGGAGGCTTGGAAGTCCAAGCCCAGGGTACTAGCACAGTGTGGTTCTGGTAAAGACTTTCTCCCTGCCTTGCTGATGGCTCTCTTCTTGTTTTGTTCTCACATAGCAGGAGCAGAGAGACAGAAAGCTCTCTGGTGTTTCCTGTAAGACACTAATCCCACATTCAGAAAACTAAGATCACGGCATCTGGTCCCATCACTTCATGGCAAATGGATGGGGAGACAGTGGAAACAGTGTCAGACTTTATTTTTTTGGGTTCCAAAATCACTGCAGCCATGAAATTAAAAGATGCTTGCTCCTTGGGAGGAAAGTTATGACCAAACTAGATAGCATATTAAAACGCAGAGACATTACTTTGCCAACAGAGGTCCATATGGTCAAGGCTTTGGTTTTTTCCAGTGGTCATGTATGGATGTGAGTTGGACTGCGAGGAAAGCTAAGTGCCAAAAAATTGATGCTTTTGAGCTATGGTGTTCGAGAAGACTCTTGAGAGTCCCTTGGACTGCAAGGAGATCCAACCAGTCCATCCTAAAGGAGATCAGTCCTGGGTGTTCATTGGAAGGACTGATGCTGAAGCTGAACCTCCAATATTCTGGCCACCTCATGCGAAGAGTTGACTCACTGGAAAAGACCCTGATTGGGGGCAGGAGGAGAAGGGGATGACAGAAGATGAGATGGCTGGATGGCATCACCGACTCGATGGACATGAGTTTGAGTAAACTCCAGGAGTTGGTGATGGACAGGGAGTCCTGGTGTGCTGTGATTCATGGGGTCACAAAGAGTCAGACATGACTGAGCTGAACTGAACTGAATTCCACTATGAGGCCTCAACCTCATGACTCACTGGAACCAATTATTTCCCAAAGACCTCATCTCTGAATACCATCATACTAGCTTCAGCTTCAGTATAAATTGTCTCTGGTGGGGGGACACATTTCAGTCCATAGCAACTTTACTGAAGTATTTAACATTTACTGATCGATATCTCTTAGGTAGAGGATCTGTGTTTAACTTCATGACACCTCGCCAATGCATCTTCATTTGCTTTCTCTATCAAAAAGTTCAGTAGGGTCATAGGTTCATAACAGGCATCGCATTTGCAGATTATGGGAAATTTGGAGGTGTAGTATGCTGTTAGAAGGCTATCTTGTAAGTTGGACAAAAGTAAGGGTAAAAATAGAGTTCAGTGCAGCTAAAGCTAAAGTATGGTTGGAGGATTATGAGGCTTATCAGCACATGTCAGAAAGATGTTGGGATTTTAGTTGCAGGAAGTCTGAATATTAGTCAATAGTGTGATGTGACTGCCAAAGTGAAAATGCAATTTTAAGCTACTTTAGTCAGCACACAGCTTCCAAAATAAGGGAGATAAAAACTTCACTCTATTCTGTATCAAACTACAAAGCACTGTTACATTAAATTTTGGGTGTCACATATTCAATAGTACATATTAGGGTGAATCAAAATCATGCCTTATGAGTATCCTCTCCGGAAATACAACTGTTTTAGTCTAAATAGACACCAACTTGAAAGCCAAAGCTTCAGATTCCTCAAAACCCGAAATATAATGCTACCCCAGATAAAAATAATCCCCATTCTCCCAGAAAAACAGTGACTTATCTAAATATATAATCATCTAGGGATATAAGAAATAGTCAAATTTGTATTTGTCAAATTTAAATAACAGCTATCAGTTTTTCAATATCACATTGCATCAAAAATATTTCAAACTTAATTTAAGCCATATCACTGTCAGTGTCTCAGTTATCACTAATGCTATTTGCATGCCATCTAACAAGTCATTACCATTTTTAAGTTATTCGAAATATTTTATTTTTTGAAGTTAAAGTTTTCACTAGAAATTTTTCTTTCAGGCTACGATTAACCATACATTCATTTTTTCTTTAGCTAGCAAATGCATTTTAGCCTGGCAATCAAAGACTGTTGTAGGTAAGAGGGATGATTCAGTGAGCAGAGTAACAAAATCCAGTCCTTGCACTCCTATATTTGCATAACAAGAGAACAATTAGTTTCTCATTCATTGCTTAGGTGTATATTTTTCATTGCCACAGCAAACACATTTCTGTACTGAGTTTTTGAAGTGGTCTTTAAAATATGTCATTACAAAGTTATAGAATACTTGCAAATTTTAATTCATGTCTGGACTCATTATTAAACTGTGTTAAAGTAGTTTACTATTCTTTTTAATGGTTGACTTCTGTAGGCATTCAAAACAAAAATTGATTCAAGCTCTCAAAGGCTGATGTGTCTTCTTCAAACAGAACTTTTAACATTAAAGAATGCTAAAGAGGCCCAGCACAGTCTGACTCCTTTGTTGTGAGGGGCAGTCTTAGGGAAAAAAAAAATTACCTCATGTTCAAACAAGCATGATACTTAATGAATCTTAAAAGGGGGGCATTTGGTAATTAAAGTTGCAAATATCCATTTAAAAATTAAATAAGTCCTAAAAATGTAATGTACAGCATGTCTACTGTAGTTAATAATACTATACTGTGTATTTGAATGTTACTAGGAAAGTACATCAGAAGAAAAACAATTGTAACTGCATGTGGTGATAACTACAATATATACATACATTGAGTCATTATGCTGTATGCCTGAAACTTTGTTATATGTCAATTACACATCAATTAAAAGAAAGGGGTGTGCCAAGATGAAATTTTTGCTGCTCCAAAGAGGCATTGTTTGGATGGCAGATTGCAACTGTTTATGTCTATCTGAATAATATTCTATTAACTATTCTTTTTAATGATAGAGATAACTCATTAAGTTTACTATCTCTGCATATGGTACTAGTGAACATTTAATTCTCTCTGAATTCTAACTTGTTACATAATTTTTAACTTGGGAAGAAACTTGGAAGTGATTAGATCATTGACAGTCAATGCCAAGATAAAGAAAGGATGGATGGTGGTCTGAATTGTGATTTAAGGTGTTTGATTTGAGGGAGAGGGAGTTTGGGAAGGAGGTTCCTAATACAACTGTCTTTGGTCTGTGAGATAGGGCACTGTTATGAGATTACACTTTTTATGCTGAGCATGGGAAGGGGCCATCAGCTGAGATCTGCAGTAATCTACTCAGAAGTTTCAACAAAAAGACACTGGAGAGGAGCCCAAGTTCCCTTTGCTAATACACACCACCACCTTCGATGTGTCATAGTGGTCATTCAAACTAACGTTTCTCTTGTAACAACCCAGAAACTGCTCTTTCCTTCTGCTTCAGTTGTCTAATATTTTGGTCAAAAATTTGTAGGAGGCAATGCAATGGGTGTAGAATAGTTGACCTCAATTTGAATCCATTTCTCCAATTACTAGTTAGGTGGTCTTGCACAAAGGATGTAATCTTTCTAAACGCTAATTTTATGAATAAAGTGGAGAAAATAGTTTTCATCTTGCAGGGTTGTTGTAGTTGTAAGATTATCAGTTCGGTTCAGTTCAGTTCAATTGCTCAGTCGTGTCCAACTCTTTGCCACCCAATGGACTGCAGCATGCCAGGCCTCCCTGTCCATCACCAACTCCCGGAGTTTACTGAAACTCATGCCCATTGAGTTAGTGATGGCATCCAACCATCTGATTCTCTGCGTCCCCTTCTCTTCCCACCCTCAATCTTTCCCAGCATCAGGGTCTTTTCAGATGAGTCAGTTCTTCACATCAGGTGGCCGAAGTATTGGAGTTTCAGCTTCAACATCATTCCTTCCAACGAATATTCAGGACTGATTTCCTTTAGGATGGACTGGTTGGATATCCTTGCAGTCCAAGATTATATATAAGGTAATATATGTATATATTTATATGCATGTGTGTATGTGTACAATATGCATGTATATTTATGTATAATATACATGCATAATATGCATGCACATGTATATATATGCACAATCATGTACATATAGGATTATACATGTATAAACAGTACACTTACATATACATAGAGAGAGGGTCGTAAGTGTCATAGTGTCATAAGACATGGCCTAGAAGTAGTCAAGACATTAATAAAAGCAAAAAATTGTGTTATTTCATGGTTGCAACATCTTCAGATGCTTGGCAAATTCTACTTTCAAACCCTACTCTTCTAGACTGTCGATGCAGAGATTTCTTCACTTGAAAATGTGACCTGACCGAATTGTGCCATCATAAAAGTTTGTAACATGGACCTGAAATACCAGGTGGTTTGCTGAGAGCTAAAGAAGCAATATGTCCCTGTTGGAAGCAAAGGGGAAACACGAAGATGACTATTATGGCTCAAGTATCTCTGCAGGAAATAGAGTGTGTTTTTCTTGATTTTCCATGATGCAGTTCCCTTATTCTCTATTTAATGTAAACTCCCAGTAGAATTCTAAACCTAAGGATAAAATACATACAGTAGATACACTAGATAAGATTACTGTGAAGAAAATGATTTCAAACATATATTGCCCATTGGAATTGTTGATGAGGGAGTAGAAATGGTAAAATGAGGTGTTACAAGTTTGTAATAATAATATCCCCCCAAATAATTAATGGGTGCAAGGTAGAGGATTGACTTGTGATGAGGAAAAAAAAAAGCAGAAATAAAAGGACAGACTCTGGTGCTGTTAGAAATAATGTGTGTAATATTTTTGCAACAATAATATGTTCTCTAGGATATTTGCTAAGAAATTTTGAGAGCAAGTTCATGAGTATGTGTATACAAGATATAAATTTTGCAGCAACCTTGTGGTTCAGAAATGTGATGGAATATTCAGTCATTGATACAGCAAGTATTTTTTGAGCTGTGCCATGTTATAGTAATTGTAGGCACTGGGGACAAAGAGATGAACAAATCCTACTAGGTACTTTATTTGAGAGAGCACACAGTGAATCACTGCAATATTATGGCATATGGCTTCAATGTTAGCATTTTAAGGTATAATTTAAAAATATATGTATTCTCACCTTTCAATTGTTATTGTTAACTAGCAATCTTTTGTAAGATCTAGTGCTATGCATTCCAGTTTTAACTTTTTTTTTCTCAAAAATTATAAATCTGGTGACCTGTTTTGGCACTTCCTGTTTTCAAACCAGGGGGAGGGATGAATAGCCAAGATAAAAAAGAAGGTTATAGCACATAACTATTATCCCTTATAGCTATGAACTTATGTTGCATACTTTACATTTCTTGGGTTTTAATTATTATTTACCCTGTAGGTAAACTATTAGACTCTAACAAGAATGCTTTTATATTGGATGAGAGGAATCAGAAAATTGACTACAAGAACACCAACCACAAATAAGAAGCAGCAGCACATTTCTAGAGCACCTGTGATATACTAGGAACTTTCCTCCACTTGGAATAGACCATTTACTTACACTAATTTCTTTTTAAACACGTCTGTGAGGCTGTCAAATAACATTGCAGTGAGAAATGTCAGCTTGAATAATTAGGACAGCGTTGTTGTAGATACAGGAAGTTGACTATCACTCAATAAATATGGGGAAGCAGAATTTGTATCAGTTACCAACCAAGGGGCCTTCCGCAATCTATTGTGCTTTGGCTGGAGAAGCGTTTGTATCCTAGAGTGCATGGTCAGCACCCTGCTATTTCGTGAAGAAAACTGGTCTGTGCACAACCATGTGAGACGTTCATCTGTAGGGATGTGAGTTTAGAGGATGCTGCAAAATTCAGAGCCAGCTCGCTTACCTTAGTACAGATGTTCACCTCTACTTAGGTTAAAGTCATCTCTAGCAACAGATGAAAGAAATAATTGCAACACATCCCATATTTATTTTATAGGGAGAGGATTAACATACAAATTCACCTTCTCCTTTGAAATTTTCTTTTAAACAGATAGATCCCTGCAGGCACTTACGAGATAGAAACTGTATCTACAAATAAAAAGGGAATGAGGAAATTAAGGTTGTTATCAGAAAAGCGCAATCCCAAACTCCTCTCTAAATGCTACTGAAAATTCAATGAGGAAAATCTAGATAACATCATCAATTCTGTCTGTTTCTGTTGGGAGCCCTAGTTTGGTATTTCCACATTGAGTCATTAAGGATACTGACTCTTAGAAAGGCACCGCAGAGGGAAGTCATTTGGCTCAGACACACTCATCTTTGCCCTTGTCTTTGCTGTTCGCCCCCAGCATTTAACGTGAGCACCCAGGCTGCTTCTGTGGAAACAGGATCTTTGATGACATTTTCACTTGTGACTGCTGCTTCTTCTCATTTGAAGTTATAAGTCCAGTTGTGTCAGCAGTCCCTCTCCCTAATGTAGAAGAAAACCTTCCTGTAGTTGAGTCTGCTCATCTTTCCAGGCACCTTTCAATGCAGGCTGCTTTTGGAGACCTGCACTTGGATGTGTCCCAATATATATTTACCTCATTTGTGATACCATTTGCCATAGCCATGAGCAAATGGTACATATGCCTAGTGCACTGAAAAGCAGAAAAGAGACAGAGGGAGAGGGGAATAAATTAATACTCAAACCCCAATGCTTCATTACAGTCAAGCATTGATTAATAACCTATTGGACTCAAGCCTTTGAGGAGAAATGAAAGAGCTGACTGCACTATGTTCTATAGCTTTACTGATAACCAAGAAATGGGCCAGACTGGAAGACATTTCACCCAGAAAATGTAGAGAAAAATTAATTAAATGATAAAATTCAGTATCTTTCTTTCTTACAAGCTAAGAGTTAAGTATATCTGATAAAAACTCACATTCAACCAGCTGTCCTTAGTAATGAGAAAAAATAAATACACAATGGGAAAACCTGTCCAGTGCCATATGACAGATGGATGGATAGATAGTTTGGAGAAGCGGAGCTGTTTGTTGTTAAGTACAAAATTTTAAGCCCTTCACATAGTTGTAATCACTTAAAAAAGTCCACATGATCACGTGTCTTGAATGTTTATTTTCCTTGTCAAGGTCCTGGCAGTGCTGAGTAGATATTTTCTAGGAAAGTATTTTCTGTGTATACATACCTATGGTCCCCTGTTTTATATTTTAAAATTCTTCCACCTAAGAAAATTTAACATTAAGAAGACAATCATCTTTAACCAAATATATATGACTTAAGTTACCAAGAGAAAATAATATTTTCCCAGAATAGAAACTGATATGTTAATTTAAGTAATAGTATATCAGATAAAAATATTTCAGACACATATCCTTTACTGTGAAACTACTATGTCCCACAACCTTAGATATTCTACATAAATTATGTCACATTTTCAAAAGAATCCTACATGACTCTCACAGTTATCAAGTTACAAAACCTGGACTTGAATCTCCTTTCAAATTTTACTCCACTGCTATATGATGACACAGACACAGGAAAGAGAACCTATTAAGATCCAAAGACGTGTCTTCTAACTACTGGATTTTTCTATTAAATATAAATTGTTAAACGTTATTTGAATAATTCTGCATGTTTTTCTTTCTTTCACATAAAACCCAGTTTATTCAGAACTCATGACAGGCAAAATCGTGAAATATAGACGTTCCTATTTCAGGGTTTTCTCTCTCCTGCCAGTATCCCTTTCCCTTTATCGTGTTTCTCTACTCGTTTTTTCCACAGCTCTATTCTATTTCTTGTTTCATTCCACTAGTCCACTAAGATGATAGTTGATAAAAGATTAAGGCTCTGCATCTCCTGGGGTATTTATATTTTAATGGGGGTCTCTTACTGATCAAAAAAGCCTCCAAGATGCAGAGGAATAAATTCTAAAGGTAACAGGCGGGAGAGATATGGGGAGAGATATTTTTAGATAGGAGCATCTGGCTTGCCCCTCTAATCACATCCCATAAGCTGCCTACTCCATTTATTTGTAAGACCTTGGCTTTGCTGTTTACAGTGAGAAGGTTTTCTGTAATTGCACATGCTTTTTCAAAGGTTTGAATCCTGTCTCAGAGATGGTGTGATATTGGTACCTCAGTGTTTATTTTCTCTCCTAGTTCCGCGGTTTTGATGACTGGAACAAATTCTAAAAGCCTTTTTAATGATGATGTAAGGCCTTGAACAAAATGAAAATCTGTTGTTTTAGCATATTTGGAAGAGAATAATTCAGCTGTCACAGGATGAAAGACTTGTCTGGAAATGCCATCTTTCCTTCAATGTGTTATGATGCACACCTAAAAGGGAAATACCATTTTGTATAAATGTTAGAGTCCTCTAAGATACAAAGAGAAGAATGTATAATAAAACACCCAGCAAGCTTTTGTCACTTCACCTGCAGAACTCTCTCTTTAAAGCATATTTAGTCAAGCTAGTACGCCTACTTGTTTTATCAACTGAAAGAACTGAAAAGATTAAGAAAAAGTTTTTTTTTCTTTTAAACACTGATTTAGCATATATACTAGATTAAATTGGGTGCACTCACATGGTAATTTTATAAGCAAAAATAGACACCCTACTGGGTAGTTTCAAACCTAAAATGCTGAATAATTTTCAAAAAGGTTTAGTAATTAAGTGTGATGATAATGCATTAAAAATGGAAGAAAATTAAAAGAGGATTTCAAACATATTCTTGAAGTGAGGGAAGTTGGGGAAACAAGTTGAAAACCTTGGCCTTCATTTGGTCAGTTAATTGATATCCTGGTATTTAACTGAGTACACTATTCTTTCTTGACCAAATGTTAACATTTGCCAGTCATTTTAATATTTGTTTAAAAGTATTGGGTATTTACCCATTTCCTGCTTTACATTATTCACTTTTCCAAAGATTCTGAGGATGATTTTGTATTATGGAGCTTGCAATTAAATATAAGCTGCTGCTGCTGCTGCTAAGTCGCTTCAGTCGTGTCTGACTCTGTGCGACCCCATAGATGGCAGCCCACCAGGCTCCCTGTCCCTGGAATTCTCCAGGCAAGAATACTGGAGTGGGGTTCCATTTTCTTCTCCAATGCATGAAAGTGAAAAGTGAAAGTGAAGTTGCTCAGTCATGTCTGACTCTTAGCGACCCCATGGACTGCAGCCTACTAGGCTCCTTAGCCCATGGGATTCTCCAGGCAAGAGTACCGGAGTGGGGTGCCATTGCCTTCTCCGAAATACAAGCTATTTAGTATCATAATTTATTTTTCTGCACCACTATACATATTCAAGAATGAAACCAAGAGGCATACAAACAAGGATTCTAAATATTAATACAAATTCTGCATTCCAACCTCCTTCCAAAAGCAGGCATGAATAATTTTGAGGAGTAAAAGGGCAAGATGTCATTATGATAGCTCTTGTAACAACTGATTTTCTTTTTCAGAAGTCCTTAACTGTTATTTAGATTTACTGGTCAAACATTCATCAACAACAGTTCATTACATTTCTACTCTAGTTTAAAAGTGAACTTATAAACATGTTCTCCTCCAGAAAGTATTTCTCCAGAATCCTGTTTATGTCAGTGTCATCACTATTCTCTGAATCATACAATTTCGACTTGTAAAAGTGTTTGAAAAGTCCTTTAGCCTCCAGAGTTCCATATTTGTTCATTGCTGTTATTGTCAATTCTATTACTGTAGTAGATTTTCCCCATTAAAAAAAACCCCTACTATATTTTACTTCCCTCTAGTTTAGAGGCCTTCCAGGTGGCTCAGTGGTAATGAACCCACCAGCCAATACAGGAGACATGGGTTCTATCCCTGGATCGGAAAGATCCCTTGGAGAAGGAAATGGCAACCCACTCCAGTATTCTTGCCTGGGAAGAATACTGGAGTGGGTTTAGATTGTTCTAGTAACTCCAGGACTTTTCTCTTTACCCAGTGTTTCGTGTTCAGTCCTCCAACTACTTAAGACAGATTTACCTTGCTAAAGAGTACCTTTAATTACGTCAGCCTTCTGGTACAGCAGAAGCCAACACAACACTGTAAACCAATTTTCCTCCAATTAAAAATTTGGAAAAAAAAATTAATTGCATCAATATTTTGTTCTTTAAACTATTTAAGGATTTATCTTCATATTTCCTATGACAATTATATGCTGCTTTGTACTGCATTAATCTGCATGCCTGCCATAACACTCATATTTGGGAATACTTTTTGGAGGAGAACATGTTTATCAGTTCACTTTTAAACTAAAGTTTATTTTTTTTTTACAGTGAAGTTTATACTAGCAACTATTGCCTCTGACTTTTGGTTTCCTTATCTGTAAAATGGCTGTTTTGACAGATAAGTAAGGTAATACTTTGTGAACATACTTTAGAATAGGTTCTTACTTTACCTCTTATTGTAAGATATCAGAGATTGATGTAAACAAAATGAAAATTCAGATGAGTTGTTTGACCTTGAATATTCTGGCATTTGTACACTTCCCTGCTGCCATGCCAATCAGCTGACTGCCAAAGAGATGCTTCACGCAAGGCAAGCTTGTAATCGAGTACAGTTAAACTGTTGTTGCTATTGTTTAGTTGCTAAGTCGTGTCCGACTGTTTCACGATCTCATGGGCTGTAGCCTGCTAGTCTCCTCTGTCCATGGGATTTCCCAGGTAAGAATACTGGAGTGAGTTGCCATTTCCTTCTCCAGGGCATCTTCCCAACCTAGGATCAAACCCTGTCTGCTGCATTGGCAGGAAGATTCTTTACCACTGAGCCACCAGGGAAGCTCACATTTGAATTATATGCCCTAAAATCAACCTAGTCAATATTACTTGATTAACATTGCATGTCCTTATGCTAAAATGTGACATCTTAACTAAATCTTCTTTAAAAATTAAGGAAGCTATTTGTAATAAGGATGAAAAATGCATGGCAAAAATACAGCACTGTTTTTTTAACATATATTTTGTGCAAGGCATATGGTGGCTTCATTTTTCAGAAAAGTGCACATTTTTGGAGCTTTTCTTAGAAGATTCATATTAACTACATATTATCCCCTTGAGCTACTAAAATTTCATTTGGAATTATTTCTAAAAAATAGAATTTGTGGTAAAGTCAGAAATAGAAGAGATATTTTGCCATAAAATCCATAAAGACTTTATAGGTTTGAGAAGGCCAGTGACTCCTTGATTGCCTAGCTTTCATTAGATTTTATAATTTAGGATTATATATTTAAGGCCTTTTTATGTTTTCTTTTCCATCATTATTGCTGTTAAATACTCAGTACCACAGTGTGCACCTTTTTCACAGGTTTCCTGACTTTGCCAAGTATTCTTAAGGCAGCATATTAAAAGTATATTGTGTCATAAATGTAATGATATATTATTCTTTTTATTTTCAATGTGAATACATTAAACTCATGATGCCATAACATTGAATATATTATGCACTGTAATATAATGTCAATAAGTTGATGTATTATACATATTCACTCATGCTCCTAATTACTGATCTAATTATACAAATGTTTCAGGAGCATCTAATTTGTACTCAGATGCTCACCACTCTAATCATTTAATAATCTTTACTTAACATTTTATATCTTTATGATAAGATGAGATCCCTAAATTTTCCATATGTTTTAAAATTAAGGAGGTAGTTGCATTGAAGGAAGACTTATGGAGGAATATAGAATACACATTGATACATATTTTGTGTAAGAAATATAGTGGCTCAGTTGTTGAAAAATACTGTGGTTTTGAGCAGCTCTTGAATTATTTATAATAAGTACTATTTTAAACATGTTTAATAATTTTCAAAGTGATTTAATAGCCATTATTTTAATAGTTTCTCACAATAGCCCTAAGATGTAGTCACAGAATCATTATTATTATCTAGTCTGCCTGTGAGAAGAATGAATCACTGAGTTTTCAAAAGACAAATCCAGGTCCTGCAGTTTCTGTTCAGGAAAACAAAGACTCACATCCAATTCCTTAGTCTCTGGGATTCACATTTTTACATCATCTGAAGCAGATTTTCTGGCCCACATAGTGCCATTCAAATAAGGAGTCTCTTTTTCCTCCTTCCCCTACCCACACACAGTAATTGATTAAAGTCTCCACATATCTTATATTAGTAGTTAGAAAAATATATACATATATACCAAAAGTCACTTTTAATACAAAGCTTAGTGATAGATATGGATAAGTACACAGGTCCTTTGAGTATAGAGATCTATATCAATCTCTAGGAGTCTCCAGAGATAGTTATGACGTGACAAGCCTATAGTCAATTTCAAAAAAAGTTTTCAAAACCTTAGAGTAATGGTATTTGAATCTAATGGAGGTAATTTTCATGTAATTTCAAAATTTTTAAGTTAAGTAAACTGAAATTTTCATGGAACAAGAATCGTCACTAGGGAAATTACTGACAGTGATGGAGCAGAGAAATGTCAGTTCTTTATGATCTCTACAATCCTTTATTATGTATCTAGACAGTTTAGGTTAGAACACCAGAATAATCTTCATTAATTTTCTTCTATTGATCCATTTCAAATATACAACTCTGTCTATGACCAATAGAGACCCTGTAATAAATCCCACAAGGGCACGGTGGGGAATGGGGAATAGGTAAAGGATGGAGTTGACTAGAAAAGTAGCAAAAACATACCATTATGCAGTACAAACCATTTGAAATGCAAAGGTAACAATCTGACTTATGAGTTATTCAGTTTGCAAATTCTTTTGAAGGAATATTGTCAGTACCAGTTCTAATATAAATCAGTACTAGTTTAGTATATTGTTTGATGTAAAAGAGGTGTGCTTCTCAAATTAAGTTAACAGGTAGGAAAAATTCAGACCTTTTAAGAGTTTTTTTTTTTTCTTTCTGTTTGTAAATTTGATATAATAATGGAAACAATATATCAGTGCCAAGCAGGGAAGTCTATGAAATTACTAGCACGTCTCTGTTCTTCAAAGTTTGCTCTCCAGCATAATTAATCCATCACCTCAGAGGCCAGGTTCTCTAGGGCTGTTCAGATACTTGGATCAAGTCACTCAAGAATTAAACCAGAAAACCAATTCCATCATTTAAATTAAGAAATTCAGATTTCATATTAGTTCTTCACTAGCTTTCTTTCAGCTCAGAAATTGTGCAATTCTAAATGATTAAATGTCCCTACTGAAACAGTATGAATGATTTCAAAGAAACTTGGGAAGGGTATGTCCAGTTTGCTAAGGAAGAGGCAACATCTCAGGCCTCTAAAATATTTCCTTGATCTCAGGGGCTTGGTGGTTGAGGCATGGTCCTTCTTCCATTTCTTCATCCTCCTCCCATAGTCTTGAAATGCACATCTGACTGCATAAGCTAGATAGATAGAGCATATGGTGTGGACTTAAAATATGGCTTGGCCGATAAGGTCACTCAGAGTGCTTCCTAAAAAAATGTTGCAATACCTCATTATCTCAGAATGGTGAAGGAATTGTCAGATGAAAGTTTTCAAAACTGAATTAGATAACATTACTGTATGGAGTGAATTGCATGCTCATGCAATCTCAACTCTCGTATTCATTTAGAGGAGAGGGGCATCAGAAGATGTAAGTTTGTTGAGTAAAAATCAGAGACACTGTTGATTTGAAGCATAACATATCACAGATGGATGTTCAGGGATTGAAAGTAATGCCGCACTGATGCTGCATATTTGTTGGAATTTGTCCAATTTGTTGAATTATGCATTACTAATGAGGACAATACTTTAAAGTTATAATTTATGATATTGGATATATCATGAGCTGTTATAAAATGACAATAATTAATATATTGCACATATTTACCCATATTTACACTTGCTGTTTTGTATATTGAAATGTCAAAATTTCTTTACATGATCTCTCAATATAAAAAATCCCCTTTATCAGAATGTATCTTGGAAACTACTACTTAAGGTAAACTGTCATAAAGACATATTTTCCTTAAAAATGTTATAATTGGAGATTTTGTTCTTGACAAAGTAGTCAGAGTAAAAATATATCAGAGATAATGACAAACAATATATCACAAGGCATATATACAATGTCTATAAGCCTTACTATAATTTGGAATAGAAAAATTATGTTTTAAGACTTTAGCATGGCTTTAAAAGATGCCTGAAAATTCCCCCCAAAAGTCTATATTATTATATGAACAGACTCAAGACTAATGTGCTAGGAGGTTGAGTGTCTAAAGTTTAGATTTCAAATTGTCCATATCTCAGCAAAGTAATTTGTTTATAATTTCTATAATTATGGTTTTATAATTTCTATAATTATGGTTTTGATTTCAGATGATACCATTTTACAGCTTTTTTTCTCCTTTGAGACACGATCTTTGCCAATTTCAATTTTATTATTGGTTCAAATGCAGATTAAATTTTATGAAATATACCTTGGCTTTATACATTATCTTTCTTTCTGATTCCCCCTTTTTTATGGATAGATATTTTATATCATCTGGTCTATGTTCAGGTTATCTATGTATTTATCTTATCACATTTTTTTGTAGATTATTAATATTTTATAAATAAGATTCATATGAATAATAAAAAATCTGGGTTATATTTCCAAGTAAAGCTTCTATAACTCCTCACTTCTTAAATCTTTCATTTGTTTTATTATAAGATAACCAGGTTTTATGGAGATTCTGATAACCAACATTTCTTAATCCAAATGGTAATCTACTCCAGTGTTTTTGCCTGGAAAATTTCATGGACAGAGAAGCCTGGCAGAGTAGAGTCCATGGGGTTGCAAGAGTCAGAAACGACTTAGTGACTAAACCACCACCGCCACCAATTACATTAAATAGAATCCTTGGTATTCTGATTTATTGGTAACAAAACTTCCTTACTTCTGTAAATTTCTATGATTCAGGTATTTCAAAGATATTTGTTTCTTATAATGAAAAGCACCTCAAAATTTGCTTACTTTTATTCCTCTGGATGAATATGTGAGATCTCTATTGCAAAATCAGCCCAATGATTTAGTAAATTTTCTTTGAAAATTCTTTTTAAGAATCTGGATTTTTTTTCCCTTATCTTTTGCTAGTAACTGAAACATGGATGATTTGTCATTGGATGAAATGCAACCATGATAGTAGCTGTCTCTCTAATCTATTGATTTAAAAAAAAAATGATATTACTTCAAATAATTACAGATTGATTCAGGGACATATGTTACCCAGGTTGCCTCCGTCACAGGCACTGTTACTACCAAGAAGTACAAATTATGTTAAATTATTCTGAGTGACTATATGGGTGATGTACTATATATCATATACAAATGACAATATTTGTCACTGATTTTTTAAACTCAAAAATAAAAATAATCAGTTAAAGAAGTTTTGGTAGTATAATATTTATTGAATACCTGAAGTGAGGCAATTTTTAAGTAAACATGTTTGCTTATTAAATACAACTTTCACATAAGAATAACTTTAGCCACATATTATCAGTTAGGAAATTAAGACAAACGTATTTTAATAACAAACCTGGTAGTCTTTAAACCTAAGTATCGTTCAGCTGGTAAGGAATCCCTCTGCAACGCAGGAGACCTCAGTTTGATTCCTGGTTGGGAAGATTCCATTGAGAAGGGACAGATTACATACTCCTAATGCTTGGGCTTCGCTGTGGCTCAGATGGTAAAGAATCTGCCTGCAATATGGGAGAACTGGGTCTGAGACCTGGATTTGATCCCTGGGTTGAGAAAATCCCCTGGAGAAGGGCATGGCCACCCACTCCAGTATTCTTGACTGGAGAATCGCCATGGACAGAGGACCCTGGAGGGCCATAGTTCATGGGATCACAAAGAGTCGGACTCTTCCGTGAGACAGCCCAGCACATTAACAAGAGCCGGGATTTATGTAGAAAAGGACAAGCAAAGTCCGTTCTGAATCCATGTCTCAATGTTTAGTATGTAGATAGGACTTTCTCAAGAATGAAGTAATGGAATGCTCTTTTTAGCATTCCCTCCTTTGAAGTTCGTGTGTATATTGTCTTTTAGTTAGTGGATCACACAATTGATGTTGCAAAGCTCATCTCCAGTTTTCTTTTAGGTATTGTATATTTTAGATTGTATTTTTAAGTTCACAAAATATGAAACATGAATTTTTGTATCTGATGCTAAATAAGAATTGAGATTCTTCTATGCATATGAATATACAACTATTTCAGCACCATTTGCTGAAAAGATAATTTTTTCCTTCTAAATTATCTTCACATTTTTTTTTTTAATTTGCTGTCTATATATATGTAGGTCTACTTCTTGACTCTATTTTGTTCCATTGGTCTATTAATGCCAATCTCACAGGTTTTGGACATGACACTATGGCCTATATATTCCATGGAATTCTCTAGGTCAGAATAGTGGAGTGGGTAGCCTCTCCCTTCTCCAAGGGATCTTCCCAACCCAGGGATCGAACCCAGGTCTCCCTCATTGCAGGCAGATTTTTTACCAACTGAGCTATCAGGGAAGCCCTCAAACGTGGCTAAGTAGTGTCCAACTTTGCGATCCCATGATCTATACAGTCCATGAAATTCTCTAGGCCAGAATACTGGAGTGGGTAGCCTTCTCCTTCTCCAGGGGATCTTTCCATACCTTTATAATAAATCTTAAAATCAGATATACTAGCCTTCCAACTGTGTTCTTTTTTTCCAAAATTGTTTATACTATTCTATTTCCTTTGCATTTTCATGAATTCCAGAATCGTCTTGTCAATTTCTTCAAAGAATGCTGAAGGAATTTGTTAAGGATTGCATTATATATACAGATCAATTTGAAAATAATTGACTTATTTAGAATATTGAGTCATTCAAACAATAAATATAATGTATTTTTCCATTTACTTGGGTGTTCTTTACTTTTCTCAGTAAGGCTTTTCATTTTTCAATGTACAAATTTTACATATATTTTGTCAGTTTTTTCCATAAATATTTTTAAATGTTCTTTTAGATAATAATGGGTCTTCCCTGGTGGCTCAGAGGTAAAAAATCTGCTTTCAGTACAGGATACCCAGGTTCTCTCGTTGGTCAGGAAAATCCCCTGCAGGAGTAAATGGCAACCCACTCTAGTATTTCTGCATAAAAATTCCAAGGACAGAGGACCTGATGGGCTACAGTTCATGGGGTCACAAAGTGTTGGACACGACTGAGTGACTAACACTGCTTTTCATTTAAAATGTCATTGTCAATAGCTGGTTACCTGTATGTGTGTGCAGGCATACTAAGCCATTTCAGTCATGACCAACTCTTTGACATGTAGATCCCCAGGTGCCTCTGTCCATGAGATTCTCTAGGCAGGAATACTGGAGTGGGTAGCCATTCCCTGCTCCAGGGGAGCTTCCTGAAGCAGGGATAGAACCCACAAACCCTTGTCTCATTGGCAGGCAGGTTCTGTACCAGTAGCACCACCTGGGAAGCACAGTTACCAGTGTAGAGAAATATAGTTGAATCTTGTGTATCTTATATCCTACTACCTTGTCAAACTTGCAAGTCAGTTCTAGTAGCTTTTTGGATTATTCTATTAAATTTTCTTCCTAGACAATTATGTCATTTATGAATATGTAGAGCATTACATCTTCAAACCTTCTTCAAACTGAACGCTTTAAATTGCCTTTTCTTGCCTTGTTGCCCTGGAAGGATTCTCCACTATATTAAATAAAAATGGTAACACTGGACATTCTCACATTTTTATGAACTTAAGAGGAAACATTTAGCCTTTCATCAGTAAGTATAATGTCAGTCTGTTTGCTTTTTTATCAGTAATTCATGTTGGACTTAATATTTGTTTGTATGTAGGTGTGTCTGTTTGGTTAAAATAATGAATTAAAATGATTGACTGTTGTACTTAACCTTAGGTGAAAAGTCAAGAAGTCATTAAACTGGTTGATTTTTCAATGTTTAACCAGCATCCTACTTGGATATATGGGATAGTTCGGTGCAGTTCAGTTGCTCAGTCGTGTCCAACTCTGCGACCCCATGACCCGCAGCCCGTCAGGCCTCCCTGTCCATCACCAACTCCCAGAGTCTACCCAAGCCAATGTCCATGGAGTTGGTGATGCCATCCAACCATCTCATCCTCTGTTGTCCCCTTCTCCTCCTGCCCTCAGTCTTTCCCAGCATCAGGGGCTTTTCAAATGAGTCAGTTCTTCTCATCAGGTGGCCAAAGTATTGGAGTTTCAGCTTCAGCATCTGTCCTTCCAATGAACACCCAGGACTGATCTTTAAGATGGATTGGTTGAATTTCCTTGTGGCCCAAGGGACTCTCAAGAGTCTTCTCCAGCACCACAGTTCAAAAGCATCAATTTTTCAGCACTCAGCTTTCTTTATAGTTCAACTCTCACATCCATACATGACCATTGGAAAAACCATAGCCTTGACTACACAAACTTTTGTTGGCAAACTAATGTCTCTGCTTTTTAATATGCTGTCTAGGTTGGTCATAACTTTCCTTCCAAGGAGTAAGCATCTTTTAATTTCATGGCTGCAGTCATCATCTGTAGTGATTTTGGGCCCCCTCCAAAATAAAGACTGACACTGTTTCCACTGTTTCCCCATCTATTTGCCATGAAGTGATGGGACCAGATGCCATGATCTTAGTTTTCTGAAGGTTGAGCTTTAAGCCAACGTTTTCACTCTCCTCTTTCACTTTCATCAAGAGGCTCTTCAGTTCTTCTTCACTTTCTGCCATAAGGGTGGTGCCATCAGTATATCTGAGGTTATTGATTTTTCTCCCGATAATTTGATTCCAACCTGTGCCTCCTCCGGCCCAGCGTTTCTCATGATGTACTCTGCATATAAGTTAAATAAGCAGAGTGACAATATACAGTCTTATGTACTCCTTTTCCTACGTGGAACCAGTCAGTTGGTCCATGTCCAATTCTAACTGTTGCATCCTGACCTGCGTACAGGTTTCTCAAGAGGCGAGTCAGATGGTCTGGTATTCCCATCTCTTTTAGAATTTCCCACAGTTTATTGTGATTCACACAGTCAAAGGCTTTGGCATAGTCAGTAAAGCAGAAATAGATGTTTTTCTGCACATCTCTTGCTTTTTCAATGATCCAGCGGATGTTGTCAATTTGATCTCTGGTTCCTCTGCCTTTTCTAAAACCAGCTTAAAAATCTGGAAATTCATGGGATAATCTGCATTTAATTTTTGTATTAGGTAGGGTTCTCAGAAAACAAAACCCACAAAAACAAACAGAACCAATAGGATTCTCTATATTAGGTGATTTATTGTAAGAAATTGGCTTCTACACAATCTTGCATGCTGGCAATCCCAAGATCTACAGAACAAATAAGTTACTTGGCCATCCAGGAGACCGCTGCTCTAGTTTCAGTCCAAAGTGTAGGTGAATGAAGAATTAGGAAACACTGATAATTTTGAGTCCAAAAGCAGGGGGAAAGCCCATGTTTCAGATCAGAGAGCATCAGACAACAAGAATCCTCTAATTCTCTCTTAGACTAAGCGAAAGGTCAGCTGTTGTGCTTTATTTACGCTTTCAACTGATTAAATGAGGCTCAGTCATATTGGGAAGTGCAATATGCTTTACTCAGTCTACTGGCTTAAGTGTTAATCTAATCTAAACTCACTCTCACAGCCAGAATACTGTTTGACCAAATAACTGAGCACCCACATGACCAAGTCAAGTTAACGCATAAAACTATCACAGTCATGATCTATTATCCTTTTAATGCAATAGTGGATTCCAATAGCTGTAATTTTGTTTGGAACTTTTGCATCTATATTCATTGGGAATATTGGATTTTAGTTGTTCTTATCTTTTTAACTTTTTAAAAATATTAATTTATTTATTTTTGATTATGCTGGGTGTTCATTGCTGCACAGGCTTTTCTGTAGTTGTGGCAAGCAGGAGTTACTCTGTAGTTGTGGTGCACAGGCTTCTCATTGTGGCTTCTTTTTGCAGAGCAAGAGCTCTAGGGCAAGCAGGCTTCGATAGCTGTGGTACATGGCCTCAATATTTGCAGCTCCCGGGTTCTAGAGCACAGCCTCAATAGTTGTGGCACATGGGCTAAGTTGCTCCATGGCATGTGAGATATTTCTGGACCAGAGATCAAACCTGATTCTTTACCACAGAGCCAGCAGGGAAGTTGTAATTGGTTTTTTGTTTTTTATTGTATCAGACCAATTTTTGCCTCACAGTTTAAGTTAAAAATATTTCTTCTTTTTCAATTTGCAGTAAGAGTTTTCATAAAATTCACATTACTTACTCTTTAAAGTGTTGGCAAAACTAAATTTGAATTTATTGGTGTGATATTTTTCATAATATTTCCTTAGTATCTTTTAGACAGCAGTAGAATCTGCAGAGATATCATTTCTCATTTCTGATATTAGTAAATTATTTCTTCTCACTTTTGCTTTTCTTCCTCAAGCTGGCAAAGAGTTTCTCAATTTTATCCATCTAGGTGAACCAAATCTTGATTTCCTTGATTTTGTCTATAGTTTCTCTGATTTCTGTTTAAATTATTTACTTTAGATCTATGTAATTTCCTTTTTTAAATGAATTTTTAGGTTTACTTTTTCTTTTCCAGCTTGTTGATGAGGTAACTATAGTCCTTGGTTTGAGACTTTATTATTACTAACACAGAGATGCACTATTACAAATGCCTCTAAAAGTACTACTTTTGTGGCATTCCATAATTTGATACATTTTTGAATTTTCATTAAATTAAAAACAATTTCTAATTTTATATTTGATTCTTCTTTACCAGTGTTATATTGAAATATGGTATATAGTTTATAAATATTTGTAGATTTTCTAGAGGTGTCTCTGGTGTTAATTTCTAGTTTAATTTCATTATGTTTAGAGAGTGTACTTTATATGAGTTGAATTCTCTTAAATTTGAGACTTCTGCCTCAGAATATTATACTTTTTTGTACATGTTCCAGATACATTTGAAAAAAATGTATATTCTGCTATTGTTAGGTAAGATTTTCCTTAATGTTTATTAGATTGTTAGTTGATTATGTTGTTAAAGTCTTCTATAGCAGTATTGGTTTTGTTTACTTGAAGTTCTTTTTGTTTTCATTTTATGTTTTTTGAAACTGTCAGTTGATGTACAAATGTTTCGGACTATTTTGTTTTCTTAATTAATGCATCATTATGAGGTGGTCCTCCTTATTCCTGGGAATATTTTTGTTCTGAAATCTACTTTTCTTTTGTAAGCACACCCAATCTATATTTCTTCTGAATTGTTCTAGACATTTAATTTTCTCTTTTAAGCAACATGTGTCTTTATATTTAAAGTATATATCCTGCAGACAGCATAATTAAGTATTGCTTTCTTTTCATATCAAATACCATTTCCACACTCTGTCAGTGGTATCTATATTGCAAGTGAAATAGATTTTTTAGTTCATATCTCACAAAAACATAATACTCTGCAGAAAAGTTGGTACTATTTTTTCATACATTTTTTAACGTGAAATTACTTCAGGGAAATTTCATGTCAGTTGACAGAATATTCAAGGCCCAAGCACAGAGAATGCCAGAATCTATATGTGCTAAATGCACCATAAAATGCAACTTTTTTTTTTTTTTTTTAATGGAGCCTTACAATGTTGTGTTAATTTCTACTGCAAAATGAAGCAAATCAGCTATATGGATATCTCCTCTCTCTCGGACCTCCCTCTCACCCTTCCCCATCCCACCCATCTACGTCATTGCAGAGCGCTGAACTGAGTTCCTTGAGCTGTATAGAAGGTTCTCAGTAGTTATCTATTTTACTCATGGTAGCGTATATATGGGCTTTCCTAGTGACTCAGATGGTAAAGAGTCTGCTTGAAATGCAGGAGACCCAGGTTCAATCCCTGGGTCAGGAAGATCCCTTGGAGAACAGAATGGCTACACTACACACTATGGTATTCTTGCCTGGAGAATTCCATGGACAGAGGAAACTGTTGAACTACAGTCAATCTTGATCTTCCAATTCATCCCACCACATGTCCATTCTCTACCTCTGTGTTTCTACTCAGAGGTTGATCTGTATCAGAAATAAGTTTATCTGTATCATTTTTCTAGATTCCACATATATGCATTAATGTATGATATTTGTTTTCCTCTTTCTGACTTCATTGTGTGACAAACTCTCAATCCATCCATGTCTCTACAAGTAATCCATTTTTCCCCTTTCTATGGCTGAATAATGTTCCATCATATACATGTACAGCATCTGCTTTATCCATTCATCTGTTGATGGACAGTCAGGTAGTTTCTATGTCCTGTCTATTGTAAACAGAGCCGCAAATCACACTGCAGTGCATGTGTCTTTCTGGATAATGGTTTTCTCAGGATACGTGCCCAGGAGTGGGATTGTTGGGTCATATGGTAGTTCTATTTTTCGTTTTTTAAGGCAACTCCATACTGTTCTCCATAGTGACTGTATCAGTTTACATTCCCACCAACAGTGCAAGAGGATCGGCTTTTCTCCACATTCTCTTCAGCACTTACGGTTTGTAAATGTTTTGATGATGGCCATTCTGACTGGTGTGAGGTGATACTACACTGTACTTTTGACCTGTATTTCTCTAACAATTAGTGATGTTGGGCATATTTTGATGTGCCTCTTGGCCATATATGTCTTCTTCGGAAAAATGCCTATTCAGGTCTTCCACCCATATTTTGATTGTTTTTTATTATGATAATCTGTCTTTTTATTGCAATGTAGAGATCATGTACACCTATTGAGATATGTTATAGTGTTAGGTTTAAATCTATCATCTTATGACTCCTTATTTATTTTTACCATATGTTTATTTTCCCTTTTTCAGATTTATTTTGGATTGAGTAATTTTTATGATTTTATTTTATGTCCATCTTTAGATAATTAATTATAGCACTCTGTTTTGTATTTTTTTTTTAATTTCTTTAGAATTTTTAGTATACATCTGTAAGTTACTATATTCTATCTTCCAGTAATGGGGCTTCCCAGGAGGCACTAGACATAAAAGAACCCACCTGCCAATGAAGGAGACACAAGAGATGTAGGTTCGATACCTGGGTTGGCAAGATCCCTCAGAGGAGGTCATGGGAACACACTCCAGTATACTTGCCTGGAGAATCTGATAGACAGAGGAGCCTGGTGGGTTTCAGTCCAAAGGGTCACAAGAAGTTGGATACGACTGAGTGACTACCCACGTGAATGCACACATACGCACGTGTGCGCGCACACACACATACACACACATCTTCCAGTTAAAACTACTCATTCACACATAGAATAGGACATTCACAATTATATACTTAAACATTTAAAATATCAATTTCATAGCCAGGAATTCTGAAAAGTAACATTGTATTTTACTTTGAATTTTGACACAGTTTTTTCACTGCTTGGTTAAGTATATGCTCTATAAAATTACCCTACAAGATGAAAATATTTTTCTATAATTTGGTCAGATTTTTCCTACAAGCTTCTGGATCCTAAGAAATAAAGGAAATCAGTGCATGAAAATATTTACCCAGTGATGTGTGTATTATTACATTTTCATTAAGATGAAAATTAATAAACATGACAGAAATTTATGACTAAAATTATTTTGCTATTTGTTTTCTTTTTGCCCTTTGTACTTCTTTCTCTGATATATACTCTTGCATAGAATATGAAAATTTTTATTATCTTGGTAATTTTAAACAATATCCCACAGAAAATCTTAATTTAGATATGTAAATAGAGAAGTTTTGGTACTTAGCCATTTAATATACAGAATTTAACTTTTTATTCATTAAGGTTTTTGGTCTTCTTTAATATGCAAAAGTTGAACGTGAGATATAGACTCTACAAATGTATTTGAACCTCTTAATGAAAATGATTAACAAGTTACTAGAATAATCAGAAATTTCATAAGATGTTCTTTAACATCGTTTTATCATCACATCAAGTTGATCTTTATAAATACAGAAAATCCTTGTTGGCTTTCTGAAAGAATTACGTACAATATGGTGTTTTTTAAGCAACAATAAGAGATTTGAGTGTAGGGGTATTTGTGGCTAGAAATTCAACTAAGATAGTTCTTATTGCATGAGACATTTTATCTTTTCTTGAAGATATATTCATTAATTTATTTATTTTTGGCTGTGCTGGGTCTTGGTTGCTACACACAGACTTTGTCTAGTTGTGGAGAGCAGGGGCTAGCTCGCTGTGGTACCCAGGCTTCTCACTGTGGTGGCTTCTCTGCTTGTGGAGCATAGGCTGTAGGTACCTGTTTGCTTCAGTAGTGGCTGCCCGTGGGCGCAGTAACTGGCTTGCAGGCTCTACAGCACAAGGGCTTAGTTGTTTTGAGTCTTGTGGGATCTTCCTGGACTAGGGATCGAACTGGTGTCCCTTGCTTCGCAAAGCACTGGACCACCAGTGAAGTCCTCATGATGCATTTTAAAACTAAGTGTTAAAAACTTTTGAATGAGTGACTTTAAATTGATACTGGCTGTGAGGACCAATGAATTAAAAATGGCAACCAAATTGAAAGAAAAATGAAATTAAAACTTTTACACATAGCATTTAAACTCTATGCAGACTGAAATGTAAGTTAAATTGTAATCACTTGTTTGTCCCTTTCAGCCTTTCTTACAAGCATGCTTATTTTCCATTTTTACCAACTTTATTATGCTTCATCAAAAAGCATGATTATTTTTAAAATAACAAAATGCAATGAAAAATATTTTCAAAGAATGTTTAAATCTTCAAATAGGTCTAAATTGAATTGAAAATGAAAGGGAAACAATACTGAAAGATCTCTTCCACTCACCAAATATGTTGATTCACAGCTCTAAATATAAAATTTTTATCTGACTATATACTATGCACCACCTATAAAGAGAGCTTCAATAGTCTAATATCAGCATTTTTTATTCATGATGTGTAATGTCTGTGTGTTTCAGTTTCAAATTATTTAAATATAAAAAGTGTAAATTAATCTCACTTTGAGATTTGGTATTAACTAGTAAAACATTGCAATTCAAACTTGTGTGTCTTGGAATCCAAAGACATTGTTGTTTCTATTATTATATTATTGGTATATCTTTCTCATTTATTTAGTGGACAGATAATGAAAGAGTCAGGTATTAATTCAGGTCCTCTACATTTATGTATCGAGATTTCTTCTCCAAGCACATATGTTACTTTAGTTTCCCACCTATGGTTTCCACTCGCCTATATTTCTTCTAAATTTTAATTTTATCATTGAACATGATTGCATAACTGTCTTGAATTTCTTCTCCAACATATCTGGTTAAATACGCTTTTTTAAAAAAATGAAAACTCTTTTGAAAGAATTTTTATTATCTACTCACACCTAGTTTTTAGATCCATATTTTTCATTGAAAGCAGAAAAAAAAAAAAAACCCTGAAGCTCAGAAAAGTGCTATATATGTTATGTTGTCAAGTTGGAAAATGGTTAACATTAGAATCCATGGATCCCTGATGATAAGCTATGATATACATATGCTCTAAAATATATTCCAAATAAGATTGTGTTTGCAAACACCTCAAATAATAACCTGTATAAGACTCTTAGGAGAAAACAGATGAAATGCCTATTCATTATTAACATTACAAAGTATAACTTTTCATGATCCTTCAAAGGACTGTTATATAACATTGAAAGCACTGGGATTATTTTTGAAATCATAACATTTAGTTTTGTTTTCTTTATTTTTAGTTAAATACTCTTATTTTTTCTACTTTTTCTCTGTTAAGGTCTACATTATAATCAAAACAATGTACCTCTAGGTGAATAACTTATGCAATAATTATCCACAATATTTTGTCTTCCACTATTTCACAGGAGTTAATAGGAACCATTCACCTTGACAAAATTTATTTCATTTTGTTCGTACCATCTGTCGCTGTGTTTCTATTTGTACAATGCACAACTTACTGAAGTATAACTGGGGAAGCCATTTCCTCCTTCAGCGAATCTTTCACACTCAGGGAGCAAACTCAAGTCTCCTGCATCGGCAGGTGGATTCTTTACCACTGAGCCATCTGGGAAGCCCTAGAGAAGCAAAGAGTCCACCAAGTTCAACTGTGGTCTCACTGTGCAAACCTTAACTGTTCAATCAGAAAAAAAAAAAAAAATGATTGAATGAACTACCAATATGTAAAAAGGCCATACACATGAAAATAGGGCACAAATATTTTTTTTTTAAGTTATCAACATGAAAATATTCACTAAAATCTCCTCAGCATACAGCTATTCATTTTGCTTTATCTGCTTTTTGCTCTTATGCCTCATCAAGCTTTTCCATTTTTCCTAGATGATATAGATTGGTGAGGACAATTGTGTAGCAGTGAACTTAGTGAAATAGCTACAGTGTCATATGATAAAGTCGTTCAGCTGGGTCAATGTTGAGTTCAATTGTTGGACAACAATAGCAAGGCAGGTAATGAGCAGGCAAGCTTTAGGTATTTTGAGTGTATTTGTTTGCCAACCATGATTTATATTTTTATAATTTCTGCATTTTAAAATTGATTAGTTTGGTCAGAGTGATTATATTTCAAGTGGATAGATCTTCACGTTTTCTTAGTTCAGGGGAAACCCAGTGTTTCTTTTGCCCTAATATTTTTCTCTAGCTTGTATTTTTATAAAATTATTGGATGCTTCAAATAAAAATGAATGTTATGTTTTGAGCTGTTTAATTAGAGCTGATGCAAATTAACAGAAATTTTAAACTAATGTTTACAGAAGTCATTGCAGTTCCCAGGATTCTAAGATTTGATTGGTGACACTTTTCTGCCTTGTTTGCCTGATGTTCAAATTGTTGAAGATCTAAACAGGAGAATTGAACATTTTGTCTTGACAGGGAAGTAACAATTGCAAATATCTCTTATCCTGGGTTGAGTAAAGTGCCTTTATAAATCTAATCTATGAACCAACTAGGGGATTCTTATTCCCAATTTAGATACTGAGGTCTAATAAATCTACTTTACTATTGTAGCAGTCCCAAATCTTGAAAGCGTTTCTCTCAGTGGGCACCAAATTTGGCTGTATTATTTGGATTATGAGAGAAAGCCACCTACAACATGATAATATATACTGTTGACAAGTCAGCTTAATCTTTCCTGTTGAGTTATACAAAACAATTGCTACCTTATTCAGCTGAGAAACTGAGAAATTTATTTTCCTTAAATGGATTCTTTAATACTCTTTTTATTGACAATGCTGAAAATATACTGATGTCATAGATGAAAGGCACTTTAGATCACAGATTATTAAGGAAAAAGTCTTTTATAGAAAGAGAACATTTGTTTTCTGAAAAAAGAAAGACTTAAATATAGCAAACAATCACACATACCTCATGCCGTAAGGGACAGGACAAAATATTGTGTTAGTTTACTAGGAAGTTGAGTTGTTTTGTAGTTCTCTGACTGGCAAAATATAAAGATACAATTTCTAAACATTTTGTTATATTATTTAAATAAGTCTTTCATACAGCTTAAAGAAGTTTCCTGGTAACTCAATAAAGAATTATTTCAACTATTTCTAAGTTAATATATAATGCATAATGAAATATGCTTAATATCAATGTAAAAACTGTACTATTTCTAGGCAACTGGCTATTTTCTAAATTTTGACACATTACTAGATATTCCAGAAATGGATTTGTAGACATTTCCCCCTCAGTTACATTACTGTAATTTTAGCATATTCTGAATTTGCAATATATAACTTAAAAATCTTAGGTCTATTCTAAAACAAAAATAATGAAGATATTTACCACATCTGAGGCTAGTTAGAAAAAAAGTAAATTTTTTTATTTTAACTTTCCAGAGTGAATGCTGTGAATTCCTATGAGTGGGAGTGAAGAGGGCATTTAATTGGGATTGCATGCTTGTGTGCCAAGTCACTTCAGCATGTCTGACTCCTGAGACTCTATGGACTGTAGCCTGCCAGGCTCCTCTGCCCACGGGATTCTCTAGGCAAGAATGCTGGAGTGGGCTGCTATGACCTCCTTCAAGGGATTTTCCCGACTCAGGGATCAAACCCACATTTCTAGCAGCTCCTGCATTGGCAGTTGCACTCTTTACCACTAGCGCCGCCTGGGAAGCCCTGAGATATACTACTCTAGAAATTATTTCCTTAGAGAAGTAAATTTTTAGTTTTGTTTTGCTAATGTGCTTTTGAAATATTCATTTGAGTTAATAGTTATAGCATAACTATTTTAGAAATCAGTGTGAAATCAAAGAAGAATGAAGAATTTCCAAAGTTAATTTCTTTAAAATGACTTAGGAATGAAAGACAGTAAAGGCTGTTCTTAGCTACCTAATATTATATGGAGGAAGAAACTGAGACACAAAAAGCTAAGTGAATTTCTGTTAATATTAAATAGCTAGCAAGTGGCAGAGTCAAGAATTTTACTAAAGGCTTCTGCATCCTGTGCATCAAATGTGCTCTGGTACTCTTTCGAGAATGAGAGGTCATAAATTATTATTTGAAGTCTCTAGAAGAGAGACTCTACAATTTTCTTCTTGTTCTGATATGGAGGACTAATATTTGTTTCTAGTTGACTACTGACTCTCCTTCACTAGTCTCCCATATGCTTTATTTCTAGTTTCATTCAAACAGAAAGATGCAGATACATACATCCATGATCATACACATACACACACACACCCTAACACTCTTACATTCTCAGTCACTGCAAATACAGATTCTTCTTGTTGCCCCAAAGTTCTTGGCTACATATTCAGACATTTGAGAGAAGGGAGATGCTGGTGAGCATATTCTGTTACTTCTGGAAAATCTTCATAAGAGTTGAAATAAATAAGAGCATTTATTCAGAGTATAATTACTTAATGGAATCAATGACTCATGATATCAGGTGTTCAGGACTTCACAAAGGAAACTTCTCCATTCTAGAATATATTAATACCACAGAGCAGAAGACTCGTGTCAGCCTCCTACTCTTGAAATCCCTGGAAATACAATGCATTAGAAATCAAATGAGTGAGAGTATTCTCTTTGATTTCCTTGTGTGTGTTGGTGCGTGTGTGTATGTGCACTTGTCCCCACCCCATCATTAACTTCAGAATAAAATTAAATAGATTACATTTTTCTTCTACATCAAGCATATCCATTTATCCTTTCCTCAAGATACAACAGAATCCCTCTGATTGGCCACAGGGATTTATTTTTCCTGAAGACGCCTCAGCAATGTATTTATAAACCAAATAGAATGAAATGCTAAGAGACTGGATTCTTATTATTTCTTGTTCTTAATATTCTTTTGTTATGTAGACCCCATAGATTCCCAGAATATTTTTGTATCTTCTATTTTTTACTACAATGTGGTTAGCTCATCTTTGTGTATTAAATAAGTGAAGAAAAGACAAAACAACATTTATAATTGGGATTAAACAGAGAGAAAATTTAAATATGTAACATTCTATTCATAACTAATGTAATTTTTTACAAAGCTCGAAGCTGATTCCTTCTTTGAAATAAGAAAGGTGAGATGGGAGTTCAGTGAGCTGCAGTCAACATAACAGGGCTGGGAAATATTAGTTGATGCGGGCAGAGGAGATAGGTTTCCTTTTTGAAAATTTTAAAACCCTGAGCACATTCAGTGTGCGCTGCCACTTAATGCATTGTCCAAGTATTTCCTGCACATCCAATTTTTATGAGAACCTTAAAAGGTTTCTAGTAGACAGTTTAATCACATTTCCTCTTACCACTTGTACGTGTGCTTCTTATACGGAGGTCATTGTCATAAAGAGGAAACTTATTTGGCTTCTCAATGTGCTTTTCATTTCTTTTCTTTTTTTTTTAATTTTGGTGTGGGGAAAGATATGGAAGTCTAATAAATACATCAAAGCAGAAAACATTTCGAAGCAATAAGCCATTGCTTGACTTTGTCATATATTAACTGTCATTAATATGTGCAAAACATATATTTGCATGTCTATGGACTTGGCCCCACCTTCTTCCCTGCCATCCAAGGGAACTAATGAACGTGGAATTAATATATGAATGACAGCTGGACAGTTGCCCATAATCCCTATAATATATGTGTAGTCAGATGAAGTAATCTTTTAAAAATGGCTTCACAAGATTTTCATGCTCCTACTTCTTCAACAGTTTTTATACTATATAGTCTAAATTTACAGATCAAGGCTATGAGGATTGAGAACAAAGCCCTGAAACTTAAAACCAAGCAGGGTCCTCCCCTGGTTTCCTTCTCCACCTGTAAATATGCTTTCATTGAAGTTTTTGCTGCTGCTGTCACTGACAGGGCATAGGAAAGTACTAGATCAAAATTACTCATCTTGGGAGAGATTTTATAACAGGTACAAAGGAGGAAATAAATTTTGGTCATTTTGTGAAAACTACTCAAAATGATCTTTAAGGTCACAAATGGTGTTACAAGATTGAATGACTGCATCCTTGGAATGAGGGCAGAATACTAAGTGATGTTACTTTTAGGTAAAATAAAAGTGCATAAGCCATTGGTTTGATATAGTGCTCTCCAAACTGTGCAGAGCCGGAGCACGGCACAGGAATCCAGTTCAAGTAAAAAGACCATGTCTACAACTGATAAGGTGAATATTGGTTTCTTATTAACACAGATCATCAGAAACAAATTTCTCAGTTGAACCAGGTGATCACCAATTCATAGTGTGAGAATATAAGCCATACTTTATCAAAAGATCAGATTGTACATTACTTAACAGGGTGGGGCACAATACAATTTTCAGTTTTCTTTTTATTTCACTAACAGGAGTTACAAAGATTTTTGCATGATACACAACGTGAAAGGGGCCTCCCAGGCAGCGCTAGTGGTAAAGAAGTGTGAGTGGAAGTGAAAGTAGCTCAGCTGTGCCCGACTCTTTGTGACCCCATGGACTATACAATCCATGGAATTCTCTAGGCCAGATTACTGGAGTGGGTAACCTTTCCCTTCTCCAGGGGATCTTCCCAGCCCAGGGATCGAACCCAGGTCTCCCGCATTGCAGGTAGATTCTTTACCAGCTGAGCCACAAGGGAAGTCCAGTGGTAAAGAACCTAACTGCCAATGCAGGAGAGGTAAGAGTCATGGATTCGATCCCTAGGTCCAGAAGATCCCGTTAGAGGAGGGCATGGCAGCATACTCCAGTATTTTTGTCTGGAAAATCCCTTGGACAGAGGACCCTGGAGGACTACAGTCCATGGGGTCATGAAGAGCCACTACAGTACATGGGGTTGCAAAGAGCTAGTATTGAAACAACTGAGCATGCATGCACTTAATGTAAAAATGTGTTGCCCCGTTATCCCTCTATGTCTCAATATGTCCCTTATTGTGAAGACTAGATAATATAAAAATATACAGTACACTAATGGACCCATTCTAACAAGCTCAAATATGAGTTATGTAATTTAATTGTAAAAATAAGGCTTCCAGGGTGGCTCAGATGGTAAAGAATCTGCCTGCAATGCGAGAGACCTGGGTTCAATCCCTGGGTTGGGAAGATCCCCTGGAGAAGGGAAAGGCTACCCACTCCAGTATTCTTGCCTGGAAAATCCCTGTGGACAGAGGAGCCTGGAGGTCTACAGTCCATGGGATGGCAAAGAGGCGGACATGATTGGGTGACTAAGCTTAACAAAGGACGTGACTACTAATGTGAAAAAATGCTAATGTAGTATATGTAGTAAATATTGTTTGAAAAAATAATAATTTACTCTATGAAGTTTGGCCAAAATATTTTGTAACCAAAATTTGATAAACAAGTTTTAAAGATTTTTGTGTAAAATATTATGAGGGGAAAAAAAGCATTATTCCTTGGTTTAAAAGTAATTTGCTTAAAGGTAAAATATCAAAAATATCAGAATTAAGTCCTATAACTTGTGTATTCAATATGGAAATTATTCTCTGTCCAAAAAAATACTTTTAAGCATAGAAGAGGGAGTGAAGAGGTTTTTTTTTTTTTTTTACAGTTTATATAACTGCACTTTCCAGGTGCTGCTAATGGTGAAGAATCTGCCTGCCACTCCAGGAGACTCCAGAGTCACAGGTTGATGCCTGGAGGGCTACAGTCCATGGGGTCACAGAGTCATACACAACTGAGCACACACACACGACTGTGAAACTGTAAAGCTGTTTCAATCTGATGCGAAAAGATCATGAACTATATAAATACATAGCCATGTCTTCCCTGACTATATGGCTTTAGATTTCTTTAGTATTCTGAGCTTCCATTTCCATATCATAAAAGTAGGAATCATTTATTTCACTTTTTCACTGCGTATATTTTTTTAAAATAATGAAATTCTGTACAGAAGAGCTAGAGTGTCTGAACCTTGTCCTAGAAACATGTTATCAGTTACCACCATCTTCATCATCACCAAGATATCACCATCCTGTTGAAATAAAGGCCACCAAAGTCTCCCTTAAGATGACATTTCAGAGCACTTCCCCTTCAAGTTTTATATTTTAAAAATGAGATAATTGATACCCTAAGAACTCACCTGCCAAGGCAGCACAGTAAATTGTAGCAAACTGAGAAGGAGCCGAAGGCTCACTACTTCCAGTCTAAATGTTCTTTCCATATGATCATAAGCAGAGGGAATAAATACTGTAATAGTGCTTATCTTTCCTAATGTTTTCCTTCTCCTGCTTTTATGTGGTAGGGTGCAAATTAGGGGGCATGCGTGCATGCTAAGTCACTTCAGTCATGTCCGACTTTTTGCAAACCCTAAACTGTAGTCCACCAGGCTCCGCTGTTCATGAGATTCTCCAGGCAAGAATCCTAGAGTGGATATCTTCCTGACCCAGGAATTGAACCTGTGTCTCTTTTGTCTCCTTCATTGGCAGGTGGGTTCTTTACCACTAGCACCACCTGGGAAGCCCACAGTTTAGGCTATTTAGATTTAAATAAAAAATAATAATTGATGATGATTATTTTGGCTACTTATTTTTATTTTTTTAATGTATCTTTTTAATTGAAGGATAATTGCTTTGCAGTATTGTGTTGGTTTATATCAAACATCACCATGGTTACTTATTTTTAGTTTCTTACTAATAAATGTGCATTCCCTATTTATGTCACTGTTTTGTGCTGTTCACCCTCAAAATATATATGTTGAAGCCCTAACCCTATTAGATCAGAAGATGACAATATTTGAGACAGAGTCTTTAAGGAGGTAATTAAGTTAGTGAGGGCACTAAGGTGAGCCTTAATCAATTCAACTCTTGTGAAATGTTAATTTCACCAGATGGAGACTTTATTCTTTTCCTTTCAAAAGTAAACCTCTGAGAGTCAAGGGAGAACAGTGACACCCAGGAATCTCACCTTAGAAAGGCCATCCTAATTTTACTCAAAAACATTTTCCTAATCTAGTCCTGTTACTCTACTTAAGTAGCTTGTGTGACCTTTTAAGAAGCTCTTTACATTGTGTTTTCCTGAGTCTTTGTGTCTGCCACTCTTCAAAAATTGTTAGCTCATGTAAAATAAAGACCCTATCCCTAAGCACTTAGCACAACAAATTGTCGTATGTGGCGTGTGTAGGTACTTGATAAATGCTCATGAATACACTGAAACTTCTTTGTAATGCTGTCTGAGTGCCTATGCTATGTAACTGACTGCCTTGGCGGTGAAACTGTCTTATAACATGATCTTTTAAGCACCTCAATAATTAAATTTGCTTGGATGGTCTCCAGGAAAGACTTATTCATCCAATGTTGTTATAGTGAAATTCCACAATGGTAATTCTAGTTCTTGGTTGTAGAGATCATCCTTAGTACCTAAAGCTAATTAACATAGCAATACAAATCTTAATCCATGCAGTTTACAAGTGGAAAACCCAATTAGAGTGATGTGATATTAATTAGACAAAAATAAGAAGTTTGGATTGAGAGCCTGGTTATTGTATGAATTATGAATATGGGGGGAGATGCAAGGGGGGAAGTGAAGGGGTTCCTGTCCACACAATTACTGGAGACACTCTGAGGGCTATTTTCATGATGTTTGATATGACATAGAAAGAGTGATTATTATTATGATTTTTTTCACAAATACTATACAGTTGTTGAGGAAGGGAAGCAGAGATTGTGGCCAGGGGAGATCAGTTGAGGAGCAGCACTGCCCCACTCTTCAGACAAGATGGAGCCATATGTGATGCTGAAGCTATATGAAGGGACTGGCTTCCTAGGGAAGTTCATTAGGTCAATTAATGACATTTATCTGGGAAAATCAGCTTTGATAAGCAAAATTATATTTGGTAACATAATGTAATGCAGGATGTACCATTGCTGCATTCAGATCATTCAGATGATTATGTGTAGTTGGTAAGTAAGTGAAACCCTGCGAGGAATAAATGGAATTAAATTACCCTATTTAGAAGCAAAGATATATTTTGAGAATTATCATAGAAAATTGTTAAGATAAATATTTTATGCAATTGTCTATTTTATTAAATAATATTGTAATATATGTTGCAAATAATTTGATAAAGAAACTATTTAAACTTTCTTAAATATTAAAAATATAAAAGCAGTCAGTTTGCTTTTAATGAAAGAGGCATTGACTATGTAATAAGAATAAGGAAATAACATTAAAAATCAACTTAACAAGGTTAACTAGAGTCAACAATTAACAACTGATGAGTACATAGTCATGTCAAACCTCCAATTCTGTAATGAACAAGGATGTGAAGATAAAGATATAAAGGGGATAACAAATTTTAGAATCCACTATGACTTAATTAAATCAGATCTCTGCATTGTGGCCCCTACATGTAAAACTACAAAAACACATCCAAAATTCTCAAAATATTAAATGATTACATATTAGGAAAAACATTTTATGAGGTGCATAGTATAGATGCATTAGAAAGATACAGTGCAAATGAAGGCTTTTAGGACTCAACATACGAAAGAGAGTTATGTTCAACATTGGAGGCAAATTATTTTTGTTAAATAAAATGACTTACACAAAGATTATTTAGAAATCACATTTTAATATTCTGAATGAACGCTTCTCAACATAACACTACTTTTTAGTCCATTTAAAATTATTTAAGATAAAACATATTGATAGTTGAATCAAATTGATAGAATAAACCTTATTTGTAGCCATTTACACCTTTTAGTTTTCTTTTTTATTTTCTTCCTATTTCTTATATCACAATCTCAGATCATTTGCTGTAATTTTAATGTTTTGTTTTTGTTTTTTACAAAATATGTGTTTATATGTGTGCCTTTCATTCATCTTATTTACATGTTCATGCGATTTTGTCAGTTTTGAGAAGTATTAAAGGGTTATGTGCTATAACCTAGCATGCTGGTTTGCTCTCTGGGCAACTGCGTTCTACTAATCCACATCCCTACGTTCTTACATAATAATACAGCTACACCAGCCAACTCATAATTCTGAACACTCTAACGCTGAGCAGTGGCAATTCTAACAATTACCACATCTGTAGATATTCATTTTATTAATTTCTGCCTATGTGCATAGTTAACGTGTGTATGTATACTCATATATAGACTTCCCATGTGGCCCTGCTGCTGCTATGTTGCTCAGTCGTGTCCGACTGTGTGCGACCCCATGGACGGCAGCCCACCAGACTCCTCTATCCAGAGGACTCTCTAGGCAAGAATACTGGAGTGGGTTGCCATTTCCTTCTCCATCCTAGGTGGCCCTAGTGGTAAAGATTTTGACTGCCATTGCAGGCGACCTAAGTGATGGGTGGGTTCAATCCCTGGGTGGGAAATATGTCCTGGAGGAGGGCATGGCAACCTACTCTAGTATTCTTGCCTGGAGAACCCCATGGACAGAGGAGCCTGGCGGGTTACAGTCAAACAGTCGCAAAGAGTTGTACACGACTGAAGCGACTTAGCAGGCACGCATGCATACTCATATATGCATACTTCTCACATATGTATCCATAAAATTTTTTCAAAATGTTTGAGTGATTATACACATTTCTAGATTATACTGTTGTTTGTTTTTAATTAGTACATGATGACATTTCTTATAGATTTTCTTTAAATGAAGAGCTCCCCCCATACACCTAAATACGGGGTGTGTGTGTGTGTGTGTGTGTGTGTGTGTATGCGTGCATGCTAAGTCGCTTCAGTTGTGTCCCACTCTTTGCGACCCCGTGGACTATAGCCCTCCAGGATCCTCTGTCCATGGGATTATCCAGACAAGAACACTTGAGTGGGTTGCTGTTCCCTTCTCCAGGGGATCTTCCCGACCCAGCTATCGATTCTGCTAGATCTTGTTTCCTGCATTTGCAGGCAGGTTCTTTACCACCAGAGCCCCCTGGAAAGCCCAGACACTGATAGAATCTCATTTTTAGAAGCATTACTCAAAACTCTTATTTTGTGTTCAGACCTAATTATAAAACAGAGTTGATTGAGAATGTGTACAAAATGCAGACACTGTGGTTTTTACATTTTTCTCTTCACATAAAGTATGTGGTTACCTGTGTAATATATTTACAAATAATAAAATGGTGGAGACAATACTTTGAAAGGAAGACTTTATTGTATTCAAAGCAGTGTTGCATTAAAATGTAAAAAAACATCAATCTTACTCTATATTTTAGATAAAATGTATATTAAAATTTAACTCTAGTAATTTGGTTCAATGAGAGCTACGAAGAGTGGCTTATAAAGTAAAGTCATTCTTAAATGATGCATACTCTGGGATAAACTGATGGTTTCTCAGGTGGTTCAGTGGTAAAGAATCCACCTTCCAAGCAGGGGATGAGGGTTCTATCCTTGGATCAGGAAGATCCCCTGTGGAAGGAAATGGCAAACCACTATGGTATTCTCGCCTGGAAAACCCCATGTACAGAGGAGCCTGGCAGGCTACTGCCCCTGAGGTCACAAAAGTGTCAGACATAACTTAGTGATTAAAACAACATCACCAGTTCATAGGTTGGTGACCACAATTGAGTTCTCTCCCAAAGGGATCTCCAGAAGGTTTTTAAATAATGCAAGCTGAAAACCAGTGTTGAATATTAAAGACTAAATAAACATTGGTCAAATATCTTCAGGATAAACTAAACTTTAAGAATGGCTGTCTGGAAGAAGGAAAAAAAAATGACTCTCTGTTAGACTACTGGATTTGAAGAGATGGTCTCTCCATTTCTTTAATGTCACTTTTCTGTGCCAATATGACTGTGTGCTTTTGAAATCTGACCTAAGGTTGAAAACTCATTGCAGGGTCTACATAAGCCAGGAAGATCCTGTATCTATAAACTTTTTTAAAACACAAAGTTATTACATTTTATCTCTATGATAAATATTGCATTTAAACACTAAACAGACAACAATTTCATGAAATATGCTATAACTAGTAAATTGGAAAGAATTGTGGAGATATATTAGTACATTTTTGATGATTGCTGGAATTCACTTCACACATAATAAGAAAATAGTAATATAACAGTGTTATTGCAGATATTTGAGACATATAGTCATTCCATAGAACTCACATTTGAGTTTTTTTAACCAATTAGCTTTGTGACAATATTGTTTAATTGCTCTATGCCTCAGTTTTCTTACCTAATAAAATGGGAATGTAGATTGCATATATCATATTGAGTGGTTATGAAGATTAAAATGAAGAATATGCATTTGAATTACTTAAAACTGTATTTGGCGGACAATTATCAATATGATCTATAATCATAAGCTTTTGCTTTTAATTTGGATATTAAAATAGCTCCAATCATATAGAACTAGACATGTTGATTACCTTGGTTAAAATAAGGTTTTTATTCAATTTACAAAATAGAAATATTTGCAAACAGTTTTCAGAAGTAACTCTGTTGTGGAACACTTTACATATAATTATGTACCCAACTGAAGGATGTGCTATATTTTCCTCATTTCATTTATTCTTCATAGTCAGGATTTGGTACATATAATTAGCTGTCAAGTATGTGCCAATTATGCAACTGCTTATGTGTAGTAGTCAGGTGTAGCATGCCTTAAATATTAATTCTATGAATTTGAAGAAATTATATTAATGATGTAACTCTCTGCTCTTTAGATAATGCATGTACAATAATTTATGTATTCACCAGTGACTTAAACTTTTAGAATTGTGCATATTTTTTAGTTATCAGAATCATGATACATTAACTATGTTACATCCTTAGTTTCTGAACTTGAACATAAATGCTCTCAGCTCCTTCATACTATAATGATGCCAGGAGGATATTCATTAATGTACAGATAAAAAGTGATAAACATACACTCTAGTTCTATTTACTTCTAAACATTTAACCACATAATGAGAGATTTTATAAGATGAAAAAATAAGTGAATTAGTAAAACAAGACCATTTCAATAATAGCTAGTCTTGGTAGTGTTATCCTTTTCCCATGGAGAATGGAAGAGGGATGTATTTTGTTGGGCGATATCACTAGAGGGAAAACTAACCTGTAAAACTGTCAGGTTCCTCATATCTCATACAAGAATGGCAAATTAGAGTTATCAGCAGCCCTAGCAATTGGAATAGATTGCATTATAAATCATTGTATCTTTGACAGACATTTACATTCAGAACTTTCCAAGCATGAGGTGAGACAGTGTTTGTCCACCAACAAAGTTATTCAATCCAAAAATTCAGTGAGGATGTGAACATAGGAACTTCTATGAAAATTGCTAGATTTGTTTCTCCTATTATCTTCCTCCTCCCTACACATCTCCTATATAGAATCATGAAAATTTGAAGATAGAAAATACCTATTAGCTCTCATTGAGTCTGCTCTCCTCCTCATTAAACAGCAACTCAAATGTACTATCTTTCTCTATTTCTAGAGTTAGGAGGGGGATACAAGTCTTTGTTAAAAGGAGGCAGAGAAGTATTGATAGTTCTGGAGTTGACAAAAAAGTAACTGATCAATTTATTTTTTTTTTTTTATTCCAAACATGGCACTTGACTTTTGCAGCTAGATATATATTTTATCTATTCTAAAACATTTAGGTTAAATAGTAAAATGATATTTTCAATAAATTATATATTTGCATCACATTTAACTTCTGAACAATTGCCTTATCAGTACTGAAGACAAAGAAGTGTCTTTCTCCATGAAAAGAAAACAAATATTGATATTCTTTATATGTGATGCAATTTAACCCAAGAAGCAAGTCCTCTCAAGGAATAGTCAACAAAGTTTATGAAACATTTATAAAGTTTACACAAATGTCTCATTTTCTCATTAATACTGATATTTATGTGGCAACATCTTGGCCTTAAAGTTCTATAAATCTGTTAGTTTGTGAAAACTGTTATCAATAACTGAGTAAATTTCAGGACACTTTAAATTACTGTTAGAACTATAGCTATTAATACTGCCTTAAATATTTCCCCTGAACTTTTGTGATCACTCAGCTCCGTTCCACTGCTCTCAAAAACAGGAAGCATTCACATAATAACCTACTTTTCAATAAAGTACATTTTGTACCTGTTGTCTTCCCTTAAGGGTCTGAAATTCTGAAAGAGAGACACTATGTAGTGTTATCCTTTTTCCAAGGAGAGTGGAAGAGGGATAAATTTTGGTTGGTGGTATCCTCAGAGGGAAAACTAACCTGTAAAACTGAAGACTGTCAAGTATTTTCCAATTATTACAGTTGCTTTGCTTCTGCTTTATGCAAAACATGTTTGTGAAATGTGTGTGTGACAATTTTCTAGCTTTGTTAGATCATCCATGGATGGTTCTGTCTTTATGTAGTTTTGGTAAAACTAAGACTGCTTACATAATGTGACAGGACCAAATGCAGTAAATATAATCCTTCACTGCAACTTTATCAACTGGATAAGCCGTCAGAAGCTGCTCAAGGTAACTGAGATGCCTGCCTTATAAAGGGAGCTATTCCTAATTGAACTCCGATTTTGTCTTTAAAAACATTCCATTTCTTATAGAAATATAATCTCTGCTTCCATAGTTACTATAATGAGAAGTAGTTAAGAATATTGAATTTTAAAATACTATTCAATATTCTAAATTTATTCATTTTGAAAGTGTAGCAATTATCTGAAGCCTTTTAACTGGCATTTTCTGGTTTACCAGAGATTTTCTGACACAGAATTTCCAGTCCTACAATCTACTCTAGGATTGCTTTTCAGGTAGAGATCTTTTCAAGCTGAATTAAGAACCTTAGTTTGTTGGGTATATTTTTTTTAGGGTTTTAATGCAGAGTAAAATTCAGTACAAAATTTAATCAATCTTATCCAAAGAGAAAGCCTCCATTACTGAACTCTAAAATTCATTCTCTGATAGTTTTATGTAAATAAAGGTCTCACAGATTCTAAGAATAACCCTATAATCTAAATTTACCATAATTGCTGAGGCAGTCATGTAAAGGTGCATTTTTTTTAAAAACTGCTTGAAAATATATACACATTCAGGAAGCTATTGTTTTAGGATGCCATTGATTTTGGAAAAGGAGCTCTTATTTTGCTCTGAAAACTGTGGCTTACTGTAAACAGAAATTCACTCAATAGAATTGATTTGAAACACAAAAGGCTATGTAATTTTCAATATATCCATGGTAAATAAGTGCAGAAGGCTGCGTGATTTTATATTACATGGGTTGAGGATTGGGGATTTGTGTTTTGTTTCTGCTTCAACAATTGCCTGTAAAAAAGATGATGAATTGTGAGGTGGTTACAGGTTTTAATTTTTTGATTGAATGAGGGATTGTATTTATAGAAGGTCATTCAGCTCCTATGGGGAAGGTTATTAATATAAGAAATTATGTGCTGAGGTAAACCACCTCAGTCAGACAGTGAAATTCATCATTCAAGACTTGTTTAGGGACATGCAAAATACACTGTAAATTGAGTGTCTCCCTTTCAAGGAGATTAATGCTAGCACTCAGGAATTTTCAGAAAGTTGTGATAAGAGTCTTGAGGATTAGTAACAATAAAACTACAGTTAATTTTTTCCTGTATTTTCCTGGCGATCAAATCCACTTGGATCTATTTCCTTCCATTCTTGTTCTGCATATTTTGTTTGAAATACAGGGGAAAATGACTGTGCATCCCTACCATCACTGAGCAAAACTGAAAAGTACACATCTTTAAATATGTGCGTTCGTTAAGTCATTATAAAGGCAAACAATAAATAAGTAAATACACATAGTGTTTAGATATCAAGTGTATGACCTTCTGAATAATAGTCTGCCAGTGATTATACTTGGAACAGTGTAGTAAGGGTCAAAGACAGCATGTTATTTAGGTTGTTCTAGGGAGCTAACATATTATCAGTTAAACATATTATCAGAATATGTTTAAGAAGTCAAATAATTGTTAAAAAACATTAGCCTAGTTTGTTGTTTTAAAAAACAAATACCATTCTAGTTTTAAAACTTAATATGAAATAATAGGACCATGTTACAAATAATTTAAAATGTTGATATTAATACAACCTGACTTTGGACAGCCCCTCATACTTCTGAAATTCTTTTATACTTAGCTATCACATTTAAGCCTCCTAACTACCTACCCTGACAGGCAAGAAGAGGTAATATACCCATGGGGACACAATCACTTGCTCTTGGTTTTACAGTGATAACAGTGCTTTCTTTACACTGGGATATGCTGGAGACTATGCTTGTATGCAACATGTGTGAATGAAATAATATTCCATGATTCTAATTAGCTGTAGCAATATGTGGGGTTCTATGAATTCCCATGTAATATATGGCTCCATAACCATATATGGAATATATGAATATATGAACCATATAAAGAATTTGAAATTACACCAAATATTTTACTCAAAATAAATAATTAGTCTTAAGAACCTACTGTATTCTAGACACTCTGCACAGTACTAGGACATCAAAGGGAAAATAGACACAAAATACATAATTATTCTACAGATAAATGAATGTTAAGAGTTAACTTTGCTATGGATGTGAAAGGAAAATATAGGGAGGTCTAAGCTAGTGGGTTGATTTTAAGATGTGTGAAGAAATCTTAGATGAAATATTAGCAAACATTTAAAATTGCAGAATGAAGTATTGAAAAACAATAAGTTCTCTTATAAGGCAGTAAATCTAGATGCCATCACTTATAGGTGTATAAGGGATAATTAAATGTATAGGATGACATGAATGAAATGTATAGGATGACAAGAAGATTCTCTGAGAAATAAAAAATGGTGAGAAGCTACCCACAAGTACAGACTTTAGAAATGCCATTATGTAGGATGCATCCAAATAGAAAGGAAGAGTCAGGATACTGAAATGAAGAGAATTACTGAGGAGGAGAGAGATTACCATTGTGGTCAAAAAGGAAAAGAAATCAGGGAATGATTTTCCAAAAGTAAATATAGTCAAGTGTTAAGGAAGCTGAGGAATAATTGAGAAGTAAGAAAATTGAAAAAGCAATTCGAAAGAATAATCTTTCCTAAGTGCACTATGAGAATAATAGGTGAAAAATAGAGGGTTGAAAATATCAGTAACAATACAATATAGAAAAATTAATTTTACTGTGATAAAAAAAAAGAAAAATCTTATAAATATCTTAGAAGCGGCAAAACTTAAATGATTATTTAGATTTAAATGCATTGCTTATTGAGGATGTTGGGAGAATTTAGTGGTTTTATAATAATAATATACAAATATCTGGGTATCCATTTGATTCAGTTCAGTTCAGTTACTCATTTATGTCTGACTCTTTGCAACCCCATGGACTGCAGCACACCAGGACTCCCTATCCATCACCAACTCGCGGACCTTACTCAAATTCATGTTCATTGAGTCGGTGATACCATCTAATTATCTCATCCTCTGTCGTCCCCTTCTACTCCTGCCTTCAATCTTTCTCAGCATCAGGGTCTTACCAAATGAGTCAATTCTTCGCATCAGGTGGCCAAATAGTGGAGTTTCAGTTTCAACATCAGTCCTTCCAATGAATATTCAGGACTGATTTCCTTTAGAATGGACTGGTTGGATATCCTTGCAGTCCAAGGGACTCTCAAGAGTCTTTTCCAAGACCTCAGTTCAAAGCATTAATTCTTTGGCTCTCAGCCTTCTTTATGGTCCAACTCTCACATCCATACATGACTACTGGAAAAACCATAGCCCTGACTAGATGGACTTTTGTTGGCAAAGTATATCTCTACTTTTTAGTATGCTGTCTAGTTTGGTCATACCTTTTCTTCCAAGGAGTAAGTGTCAATTTCAAGGCTGCAGTTACCATCTGCAGTGATTTTGGAGCCCCTAAAATTAAAATCTATCACTATTTCCACTGTTTCCCCATCTACTTGCCATGAAATGATGAGATCAATTGCCATGATCTTAACTTTCTGAATGTTGAGCTTTAAGCCAACTTTTTCACTCTCCTCTTTCACTTTCATCAAGAGGCTCTTTTTTCTTCTTCATTTTCTGCCATAAGAGTGGTGTCATCTGCATATATGAGGTTATTGATATTTCCCCTGGCAATCTCGATTCTAGTTTGTGCTTTATCCAGCTCAGTGTTTCTCATGATGTACTCTGCATATATGTTAAATAATCAGGGTGACAATATACAGCCTTGACATACTCCTTTCCCTATTTGGAACCAGTATTTTATTCCATGTCCAGTTCTAACTGTTGCTTCCTGACCTGGATACAAATTTGTCAAGAGGCAGGTCAGGTGGTCTAGTATTCCCATCTCAAAGAATTTTCCAGGGTTTGTTGTTATCCACACAGTCAAAGGCTTTGGCATAATCAGTAAAGCAGAAATAGATGTTTATTTTTTAGAACTCTCTTGCTCTTTTGATAATCTGACAGATGTTGAGAATTTGATCTCTGGTTCCTCTGCCTTTCTAAATCCAGCTTGAACATCTGAAAGTTAATTGTTCATGTACTGTTGAAGCCTGGCTTTGAGAATTTTGAACATTACTTTGCTAGTGTGTGAGATGAGTGTAGTTGTGCAGTAGTTTGAACATTCTTTAGCATTGCCTTTCTTTGGGATTCAAACAAAAACGGACCTTTTCCAGTACTGTGGTCACTGCTGAGTTTTCCAGATTTGCTGGCATATTGAGTGGAGCACTTTCACAGCATCATCTTTTAGGATTAGAAATAGCTCAAGTAGGATTCCATCACCTCCTCTAGCTTTGTTTGTAGTGATTCTTCCTAAGGCCCACTTGACTTCACATTCTAGGATGTCTGGCTGTCTGGCTCTAGGTTGCTGATCACACCATTGTGATTATCTTTTTTGTATCATACTTCTGTGTATTCTTGCCACCTCTTCTTCATATCTTCTACTTCTGTTAAATCCATACTAACAGATGGATCTGTCCATCTGTTCATCTGTCCATTCTGTCCATACCATTTTGTGAGGAGATATGCTACACCCAGGGGCAAAGGAGAAGCACCAACAAGATGGTAGGAGGGACAAATTTCCTTTTACAATCAAACCCCATTCCTGCCAGAGATGCTCAGAGGGCCCAAACAGACATGGTACACACCAGGACCCAGGGACCCCACAGAGACTGAGACAGACCTGTGAGCATCGCCTGTGGAGGTACGGGTCAGCAGTGGACTGCCACAGGGACGGGGGCTCTGGGTGCAGGAAACATAGGTATGGCATTAGCCCTCTTGGACAGGTCGCCATTATTAACCTCACCACAGAGCTGGCAAAACTTACACAGGACTGGGAAATTGACTCTTGGAGGGCACACACAATACCTTGCATGCACCAGGACCCAGGAGAAAGGAGCAGTGACCCCACAAGAGACTGACCCAGACTTGCCCAGGAGTGTCCAGGAGTCTAAAGCAGAGGCATGGGTAGAGGTGACCTGCTGCAAGGTTGGGGGCAGTGAGTGTAGCAGTACATGCATGCGATCTTTTGAAGGAGGTCCCCGTTATCTTCATTACCTCCACCATAGTTTGGCCCCAGATAAATAGCAGGGAGGGAACACAGCTCCACCCATCAACAGAAAGCTAGATTAAAGATTTACTGAGCACGGTCAGCCCATCAGAACAAGACCCAGTTTCCCCCTCAGTCTCTCCCATCAGGAAACTTCCATAAGCCTCTTATCCTTCTCCATCAGAGGGCAAACAGACAGAAAACCATAGTTACAGAAAACTAACCAATCTGATTGCATGGAACACAGACTTGTCTAACTCAATGAAACTATGAGCCATGACATGTAGGGTCATCCATAACGGACTGGTCATGGTGGAGAGTTCTGACAAAATGTGATCCACTGGAGAAGGGAATGGGAAACCACTTCAGTATTTTTGCCTTGAGAACCCCATGAACAGTATGGAAAGGCAAAAAGATAGTACTCCCCAGAAAGATGAACTCCCCAGATCAGTAGGTACAAAATATGCTTCTGGAGATCAGTGGAGAAATAACTCCAGAAAGAATGAAGCGACTGAAATGGGTGAATTTTGCTCAGATGACCATTATATCTACTACTGTGGGCAGGAATCCCTTAGAAGAAGTGGAGTAGCCATCATATCACCAAAATAGTATGAAATGCAGTACTTGGATGCACTCTCAAAAATGACAGAATGATCTCTGTTCATTTCCAAGGCAAACCATTCAATATCACAATAATCCAAGTCTATGCCCTGACCAGTAATGCTGAAGAAGATGAAGTTGAATGGCTCTATGAAGAAGACCTACAAGACCTTCTAGAACTAATAGCCCAAAAAGACGTCCTCTTCATTATAGGGGAATGGAATGCAAAAGTAGGAAGTCAAGATATACCTGGAGTAACAAGCAAATTTGGCTTTGGAGTACCAAATGAGCAGGGCAAAGGCTAACAGAGTTTTGCCAACAGAACACACTGCTCATAGCAAACACCCTCTTCCAACAACACAAGAGAACAAGAGAAGACTCTACACATGGACATCACCAGATGCTCAATACCAAAATCAGGTTGATTATATTCTTTGCAGACAAATATGGAGAAGCTCTATACAGTCAGCAAAAACAACAGTGGGAGCTGACTGTGGCTCAGATCATTAACTCCTATTGCCAAATTCAGACTTAAATTGAAGAAAGTAGGGAAAACCACTTGACCATTCAGGTATGACATAAATCAAATCCCTTACGATTATACAGTGGAGGTGAGAAATAGATTCAAGGGACTAGATCTGATAGAGTGCCTGATGAACTATGGACAGAGGTTCATGACATTGTACAGGAGACAGGGATCAAGACCATCCCCAAGGGAGAGAAATGCAAAAAAGCAAAATGGCTGCCTAAGGAGGCCTTACAAATAGCTGTGAAAAGAAGAGAAGTGAAAAGCAAAGGAGAAAAGAAAAGATATACCCATTTGAATGCTGAATTTCAAAGAATAGCAGGGAGATATAAGAAGGCATTCCTCAGTGATCAATGCAAAGAAATAGAGGAAAACAATTTAATGGAAAGACTAGATATCTCTTCAAGAAAATTAGAGATACCAATGAAATATTTCATGGAAAGATTGGCTCAATAAAGGACAGAAATTGTATGGTGGCATTTTAGTTAGGGACTATTTATGTATTTTTATTTTGTAAAGAAATTCAAAGGGATATTCTGCTTGATTCTGTCTTACATACTTTCTGTTTGTATTGAATTCTCATACCAAGGATCTGTCACTCTTTTACATAAATTCATTTTATACTGAATCACAATGAATAACTATCATAAAAACAAATAGCATGTCAACACATTTATTTGACCAGAGTCCTCTTGAGATAATGTCTTAATTTTCATCAAGACTGTAGCGATTACTGTTTCTAATTATGATAATCAAATAGCTCATTAGTGATTATGTTTCAAAAAGGTTTTAAAATACAACATGTTTCTAGAGTCTGGTGAGTCATTTGACTGAGTGTGTTGAAATGTTGACATAACTGAAAGGGCAATTTTGACCCTTAATATCAGGCACTAAAGAAATTATGTAAGGCAAAGATGCACAATTTTTACATGCTATACGTTCCCAAAGACCCAGTTTCATGGTAGTTCGTTTTAAAGCACACTCTTGTTTATTTATGAAGAATAAATTGAGCAAAACTTGTTGCCTTGTCTAACTTGACTTCAAATGAGTGGATCAAGGTTTAAGCAAGTGAAGGGTATGTTTCATTAGTTGTTGCTCAATATATGAAGCAGACAATTGAAGCAAAAGAAAGGAGGTGGTGACTTATTTTTCAAAGGATATTTCATTTGCAAAAAGTTTCAGTTTAATAAGCTACAGAAAACAAGGTCTTGTTATCTTTCATGTGTGCATTCAGTAGCTTATTTAAAAGTTTGTAAATATTTGCTGAATGTGCCCTTTATTAGGTATATGTGTGTGTATGGGTTTTCCTTTCTCAAGCAAACTTCCCTTCTTGCATTATATCAATTTTTTAATAAGACTGTGTACAGAGTTATGTACTTCTCCATGCTTTAGAGAGCTCACTAGGCAATACGATTGGTAAAAATGTTTTGTACTTTGAGATGATATGTACAATGTCAATTAGCTTAAAAGCACAAAATACCAGTTGGTAAAGTTCAGTCAAGCCTTGCTCACAATCAACCATTAACACAAAAGGGTCTAAGCTGTGTTGATAAATTACATATACAGTTGCAATAGTTAGGCCTTCACTTTTGGCCATATTCAAACACATTTATCGTAGTATTTGGTCTTAAACTTAGCAGACTCTCCTTTTGTAGCTCATGTTTCAGAATATCTGATTGGCCCTTTCAACATCCCAGATTTAGAGCATGGCGTTTTTCCAGATGAAAAGAGAAAGGTGTATTTTATGAATATATTTGGGTATATTAATTAAGCAGATGGTTTCTTAAAATTTGGTTATAAGTTCCTTCCAGGGAAAAGCATTTCTTTTTTCCTGTTAAATTGAATGACCATCTGAATTGAATGAACTACATGCTCTAAATCCAGTCTATTGTCGGGTCTTTGTTATTAACCTTTTACCTGGGAGTAATCTGGGCAATTTATGAGAATTTTAATGAGCTAAGTTCAAAGGTCCTTTTAAAGTCTGTAAACTTATCCTTTAAAATATGGGATTGAAAATATGATTGATTTTTTCGTTGAAGTAGATTAACATGAGTTAAGATAATTTCTACCCTGCATCATACAAATAAAATATAATACATCATCCATTGGCTTCTAAATGCTTTATTTTTGGTCAGCCAGTCTTTCTGTCTTAATTTCTTCACCAATAATAGAGGTTAAGAAAAGAATCTCTAGTGTCTCTTTAAACTCTAAAATTCAATGAATCTATCAGATGCTGAAGTCACCCAAAGGGAAAGGAATTGCTACAAATCCTAAATTGCAAGTACAATTTTAAAGCTCAGATCCCAAGCTCTTGAAAGAGTTTCAGTGCCACAGAGGGAAATGAAAAAGAGACCTAACAGAACTTAAAAAGAGTAAAGGCTGAAAGAAAGGCAAAGAGGGATTCAGAGCTACTGAGCTCACTGTCAGGAGTATGAATCCTATTTACTCTGATTTCCTGTTTCCTTTGATGTTGAATCTCTAAAGAAGGTAGCTACCTTATCTGGCTGCTTCCTTCTACTTCTCTGCACACACACACTCATCTGTGCACACACACAGATACACATACACCACCATCTCATACTGTATATATGCTGGAGAAAAGTTATATTTTGTTTCTTAAAGTGTCCCATAGTTGTCTGGATTATTGCAGAACATTGTGAATTATAGAATTAGTTTAGACATCTTTCCAAAGTGACTCATGAAAGTCAACCCAAATTAGTGTTGATGATCTCTTTCCTTGCCTATATTAGGTCCCTGGTGATTCAAATGGTTAGAAAAATATATTATGCAAATAGAATGACAGTGTTTTTTTTTTTTTTTTTTTTTTTTTCTTTAATTGAAGGAGAGTAAAAAAAGTCTATTCATTCTTATCAAATTCTTACCAGGTAAGGTTTAATAAAAAGAAATATTTGTTAAAGTGCTTGAAATTGTAAGAATGTTACTACAAAATCACAGAGTCATATTTCAAAGGTGTTGAATTTCACATTGATGTAACAATTAGAAATTCTGTATATCTTTTCTTTTACTAAAATTATTTTCCTTAAATCATGTATTATCTTGATATAAAAGTGGATTTCTGTTATTGGTATTACTTATATGAAACGTTTTATAAAATGTTCTCTACATAACTGTTTGATCACTTTAAATATTGGCCCTCTCCATTTCCATTTCGTAAAAACTGTCACAAACTTAAGCATTAAACCTTATTTACTTGGACTAAATGTATTTATTTCAGAATCATTATAGGACTGAAATATATTGATCTTTTAGAAAAAGATATAATTCTGTATTCTTCTGAAGAACACTATATATATAAAACCCACAATGTAAAAATGCCACTATTTAATCTTATTCTCTTCAGATTTTATTCTTTTGGTTCCCTTTATTTTGAGATATTTATGTTTGTTACCAAATATATCTAGGAGATGTGGAAGCTTCATAAAAATGACCACGTTTAATATACTGACAAGTTTTTGAGGATTGGAATTATTTCTTATTCCTATTCTTTTAAACCAAATCATTAAAAAGTATTTGGCACAGAGGAGGTTATTAAGAACTATTTGTTGATGCTAATAAGTGCTTTTATTAGGAAGAATCTTCACAAGAGATATAGCATTTGATATCCTTTTTGGAGAGAAAGTCAAATTTTCTTCCTCAGGAAATAAATGTTTTCCAGTTATGCTTTATATTTATTAACATATATTTTCAAAATAGTTTTCTTTTAATTTTTTTGGTATATGATTCTATAATCTATTTCTGGTTCATTTTCATACCTCTCATCACCAGCGGGACAATCTCATAAGAAAAAATCAGAGAGGGGTTAGTGTTTTAGAGAATTATCTATCTGTTACAGTTACATGACCTGAGGATTAAAAAATAACCAGTACAGTAGTTTTGTTGAAGTTATATTAGTTGGGAGCTTGGAGATAAAGAAGGTAATTCAAAAGATTAACTCTATAAATAGCTGTGACTCACGTACAGCTATTTCCTTGTTTTGTTAAAATACATCACCTCGGAGATACTTGTCCCAAACCTGTAAGAAGAACCATTTTTAAGATCTTGAAAGTGAGCATGTTTCTCATGTGACTTGATTTTTTCCCTTAAAAGGCATAGAGCTTCAATTTTAAAGATAGACTAAAAAAAAAAAAAAAAAAGACTCTAACCTTTTAAACCTTCACAGCTAGATAGATTCCACATTTGCTGAAGAGTTTCTAGCCAACATCACTGTGATTAGTTTCTTTGAAAGTGAAAGTCACTCATTTGTGTCCAGCTCTTTGGGACCCCATAGACTATAAAGTCCATGGGATTCTCCAGGCCAGGATACTGGAGTGGGTAGCCTTTCTCTTTTCCAGGGGACCTTCCCAACCCAGGTCAAACCCAGGTCTCCTGCATTGCAGACAGATTCTTTACCAGCTGAGCCACAAGAGAAGCCCAAGTATACCGGAATGGATAGCCCATCCCTTCTCCAGCGGATCTTCCTGACCCAGGAATCAAACTTGGTTCTCCTATATTGCAGGTGGATTCATTACCAACTGAGCTATCTGGGAAGCCCATTTGGGCTCAAATACTCAACTATCTCAAAAGGTACTGGATACACCGGCTCTTTTTCTGAAAAGAACGTGAATGCATAGCCAGTAAACATCAGGACTTTGGTAGTGCTGCTTTTCTTCCTTCTGAATAAAAAGATAAGATGTATATGAAACAGGAGATTAAAATTTTTACTTTGGGCTTTAATAAAAGTTACATGCATTTTTTTTTTTAATTTATTTTTATTAGTTGGAGGCTAATTACTTCACAACATTGCAGTGGGTTTTATCATACATTGACATGAATCAGCCATGGATTTAGATGTATTCCCCATCCCGATCCCCCCTCCCACCTCCCTCTCTACCCCTCTGGGTCTTCCCAGTGCACCAGGCCCGAGCACTTGTCTCACGTATCCAGCCTGGGCTGGTGATCTGTTTCGCTATAGATAATATACATGATTCGATGCTGTTCTCTCGAAACATCCCACCCTCGCCTTCTCCCACAGAGTTCAAAAGTGTGTTCTGTACATCTGTGTCTCTTTTTCTGTTTTGTATATAGGGTTATCATTACCATCTTTCTAAATTCCATATATATGTGTTAGTATACTGTAATGGTCTTTATCTTTCTGGCTTACCTCATTCTGTATAATGGGCTCCAGTTTCATCCATCTCATTAGAACTGATTCAAATGAATTCTTTTTAACGGCTGAGTAATATTCCACGGTGTATATGTACCACAGCTTCCTTATCCATTCATCTGCTGATGGGCATCTAGGCTGCTTCCATGTCCTGGCTATTATAAACAGTGCTGTAATGAACATTAGGGTGCACATGTCTCTTTCAGATCTAGTTTCCTCGGTGTGTATGCCCAGAAGTGGTATTGCTGGGTCATATGGCAGTTCTATTCCAGGTTTTTAAGAAATCGCCACACTGTTCTCCATAGTGGCTGTACTAGTTTGCATTCCCACCAACAGTGTAAGAGGGTTCTTTTTCCCCACACCCTCTCCAGCATTAATTGCTTGTAGACTTTTGGATAGCAGCCATTCTGACTGGCATGTAATGGTACCTCATTGTGGTTTTGATTGGCATTTCTCTGATAATGAGTGATGTTGAGCATCTTTTCATGTGTTTATTAGCCATCTGTATGTCTTCTTTGGAGAAATGTCTGTTTAGTTCTTTGGCCCATTTTTTGATTGGGTCATTTATTTTTCTGGAATTGAGCTTCAGGAGTTGCTTGTATATTTTTGAGGTTTATCCTTTGTCTGTTGCTCCGTTTGCTATTATTCTCTCCCAATCTGAGGGCTGTCTTTTCACCTTGCTTATAGTTTCCATTGTTGTGCAAAAGCTTTTAAGTTTCATTAGGTCCCATTTGTTTATTTTTGCTTTTATTTCCAATATTCTGAGAGGTGGGTCATAGAGGATCCTGCTGTGATTTATGTCGGAGAGTGTTTTGCCTATGTTCTCCTCTAGGAGTTTTATAGTTTCTGGTCTTACATTTAGATCTTTAATCCATTTTGAGTTTATTTTTGTGTATGGTGTTAGAAAGTGTTCTAGTTTCATTCTTTTACAAGTGGTTGACCAGTTTTCTCAGCAACACTTGTTAAAGAGGTTGTCTTTTTTCCATTGTATATCCTTGTCTCCTTTGTTGAAGATAAAGTGTCCATAGGTTCATGGGTTTATCTCTGGGCTTTCTATTCTGTTCCATTGATCTATATTTCTGTCTTTGTGCCAGTACCATACTGTCTTGATGACTGTGGCTTTGTAGTAGAGTCTGAAGTCAGGCAGGTTGATTCCTCCAGTTCCATTCTTCTTTCTCAAGATTACTTTGGCTATTCGATGTTTTTTGTATTTCCATACAAATTGTGAAATTATTTGTTCTAGTTCTGTGAAAAATACTGTTGGTAGCTTGATAGGGATTGCATTGAATCTATAGATTGCTTTGGGTAGTATAGCCATTTTGACAATATTGATTCTTCCAATCCATGAACACAGTATATTTCTCCATCTATTTGTGTCCCCTTTGATTTCTTTCATCAGTGTTTTATAGTTTTCTATGTGTAGGTCTTTTGTTTCTTTAGGTAGATATACTCCTAAGTATTTCATTCTTTTTGTTGCAGTGGTGACTGGTATTGTTTCCTTAATTTCTCTTTCTGTTTTCTCATTGTTAGTGTATAGGAATGCAAGTGATTTCTGTGTGTTAATTTTTGAAGATATTAGCAAGTTAAGAACAAATGTAACAAAGTCAGTGGGAAAGTCTCAGCTTTCTTGCAGTTTATCAAGTTATTCACACTATTTTATGAACATTTAAACTTAGAGAACTGAGCGCCGAAAAATTGATGCTTTTGAACTATGTTGTTGGAGAAGACTTTTGAGAGTCCCTTGGACTGCAAGGAGATCCAACCAATCCATCCTAAAGGAAATCAGTCCTGGGTGTTCATTGGAAAGACTGATGCTGAAGCTGAAACTCCAGTACTTTGTCCACCTCATGTGAAGAGTTGACTCATTGGAAAAGACCCTGATGCTGGGAGGGATTGGGCGCAGGAGGAGAAGGGGACGACAGAGGATGAGATGGCTGGATGGCATCACCGACTCGATGGGCATGAGTTTGAGTAAACTCCGGGAGCTATTGATGGACAGGGAGGCCTGGCGTGCTATGATTCATGGGGTCGCAAAGAGTCGGATACGACTGAGCGACTGAACTGAACTGAAATTTAGAGAATAATATTCAGAAAAACAACCCCTACCTTAAGTTTTGTGGTAACATCTGATAATATCTCACATTCATATTGCATTTCGAACTGGCTAGTTGGAGGAGGAGATTCTCTAATATAAACGTCCCATTTTACAGACAATTATAAGGACGCCATGAAATGACAGTCAGATGGTAATAAAGCTGAGGGTCAAGTTCAAGGTCTCCAATGCCAACTGACACTTTCCAGTACATTATGAAATATCTTTTTTTTTAAAAAAATACTCTAAATCATTGCTCTAAAAGTTATAAATTTCCATTCAAATTTAGATAATGTACAATTTGCATAAGTTAATTTAAAATACAATTTAAAACACTGAAATTAAAAAAACACATCTTAAAATTATGTTTGCAAGGAATAGTGTTTGTTTTCTCTCAGTGTACAGACTACAAAAAACAAAGTGCTTTTTTTCTTTCTCTCTCTCTCTCCTTATACTATTAAAAACATAGGTTGCAGCTTCGGGGTCTGTTTTAGAAAACTTTCCAGTAAGAGAAGTCTAATAAACCACTGAACTTATTTAAGAATTTGCCTTGAAAGAATATTCAAATAACTGGCACAGCCTTGAGTTTTGAATTTATGTTAAAGCACTCTAGATTTGAATCTCTGAATTTATTACCTGATTTCTTTGACTGAAGGTTGGCTCTCAGACTGTTGTGAAAAACTGGCATGCAGATAGCTAAAGTTAATATTATGTTAAAGATTTATTTTGGGAAAGCATTTTTGTGATAGTGATATGAGAACACAGTTGTACTACTGGAAAGTATATTCAGTATACTTTCAGTATACTGGAAAGTATATTCAGATTTTTTAGAAAAAATTATCATGACAATTTCAACATATAGTTATCATTCTAAGTACACTTATGTTTTAGAAATATTTCACCCTAAATTTTAGGGTGCGTTTGTGTTAAACATTATATATACTAATTTTAGGCTTCCCTGGTGGCTCAGACAATAAAGACTCTGCCTGCAGTGCAGGAGACCGAGGTTTAATCCCTGAGTTGGGAAGATCCCCTGAAGAAGGAAATAGCAATACACTCCACTATCCTTGCCTGGAAAATTCCATGGACAGAGGAGACTGGCAGGCTACAGTCCTTAAGGTGGCAAAGAGTCAGACTCGACTGAGCAACTAATGCTTTCATGCTATAATACCAATTTAGTATAGTATATTTGCTTTGTTTACAGAACATCTAAAATTTATAAATATTTATATATTATTTATATCACACCAGGTGAAATCTTTTATTATAAAGTTAGTACTTGATGTGATATTAATAAAAGCAGTTTTGTGTATAAAATATATACCCTTTTATATATAAATATATGAAATAATATACATAAAAATATGAGTTACTTATATGAAACATGGAAATCATAGGCATGGTACATGTAAGTCCAATTCACAAGTTGCTGATTCTCTATAGAAGGAGAATGTTTACTAGGTGGAAAGCCCATCAAAGTGTAACTGAGCAGGACCTTTTGGGGCCTTCCTGGGACAAGTCTTTCTCCATATCCTCTGCTTTAGCTCCTCTCTGCTACCTAGATAACAGTATTCAATGCACATTTCTTAAGTTTTTTTTTTTTTTTTTTTTTTCTAACAGATGTAAAGACCCCTCACCAAATGAGGGAAGTTGTTAAGTACTTCATGGCCATGAGCACATAACCCCAGGCTTTCTGGAGCTTAAGGACTGATAGACCTTCCCTGGTGGCTCAGACGGTAAAGCGTCTGCCTCCAATGCGGGAGACCCAGGTTCAATCCCTGGGTTGGGAAGATCTCCTGGAGAACAAAATGGCAACCCACTCCAGTATTCTTGCCTGGAAAATCCCTTGGATGGAGGAAACTGGGAGGCTACAGTCCATGGGGTCGCAAAGAGTCGGATACGACTGAGAAACTTCACTTTCATGGGAAGGATTGATAATGCTAACCCCTGTGACACAGCCCTGTTACCTCACCATCAGCCAATCAGAGGATTGTGTATAAACTGACCACATACCCTGTGATCTCCCCTCCCTCATCTGGCTTTTAAAAATGATTTGCCTAAACTCGTCATGGAGTTTGGGATTTTTAGAGGATGAGCTACCCTTACATGGCCCTGCAATATACTCTTCTCTGCTCCAATTCTGACATTTCAGTTTGTTTGACCTCAGTGTTTCAGGCATACAAACTTGCCCTAACAGCTATATCCCTGAACTCACTTATTACTTAGATTTGTATAAGGTTTTTGTGTGTTCCAATGCCAGTAAGTTGCACATGTTATAAACTAATGCTAGTATTCACTAATAAGTGAGTTCAGTCACTAAGTCCTGTCAGACTCTGTAACTTCATGGACTGCAGCATGTCAGGCTTCCCTGTCATCCTCTAACTCCTGGGGAGTTGGCTTAAATTCACGTCCATCGAATCAATGATGCCATCTAACCATTTCATCCTCTTTCACCCCCTTGTTCTTTTGCCTTCAATCTTTCCCAGCATCAGGGTCTTTTTCAGTGAGTCGGCTCTTTGCATCAGGGGACCAAAGTATTGGAGTTTCAGCTTCAGCACCAGGCCCTCCATGAATATGCATGACTGATTTCCTTTAGGATTGACTGGTTGGATCTCCTTGCCACTGTTTCCACTGTTTCCCCATCTGTTTGCCATGAACTGATGGGACTGGATGCCATGATCTTAGTTTTCTGAATGTTGAGCTTTAAGCCAACTTTTTCACTCTCCTCTTTCTCTTTCATCAAGAGGCTCTTTATTTCTTCTTCACTTTCTGCCATAAGGGTGGTGTCATCTGCATTTCTGAGGTTGTTGATATTTCTCCTAGCAATCTTGATTCCAGCTTGTGTTTATCCAGCTAAGCATTTCACAGGAGGTACTCTGCATATGTTAAATAAGAAGGGTGACATCACACAGCCTAATCATACTCCTTTCCCAGTTTTGAACCAGTCCGTTGCTTCATATCCAGTTCTAAATGTTGCTTCTCAACCTGCATACAGGTTTCTCAGGAGACAGGTAAGGTGGCTTGATAATCTCATCTCTGAGAATTTTCCACAGTTTGTCGTGAGCCACACAGTCAGAAGCTTTAATGTAGTTAATGGAGCAGATGTTTTTCTGGAACTCCTTGGAGAAACTCCAAGATCCAGCAAATGTTCACAATTTGATCTCTGGTTCCTCTGCATTTTCTAAACCCAGCTTGTACATCTGGAAATTCTAGGTTCACATACTGCTGGAGCCTCACTTGATGGATTTTCTGCATAACCTTTTTAGTATATGAAATGAGTGCAGTCATATGGTATTTGGAACATTCTTTGGAACAGTCTTTGGAATTGGAATGAAAAGCAATGTTTTTCAGTCCTATGACCTTTGCTGAGTGTTCCAAATTTGTTGACTTATTGAGTGCAACACTTTAACAGAATCATCTTTTAGGATTTGAAATAGCTCAGCTGTAATTTGGTCATCTCCACTAGCTTTGTTCCTAACATTGCTTCTTAAGGTCCACTTGACTTCACACTCCAGGTTGTTCCACTCTAGGTGAGTGACCACACCATCATACTTATCTGTGTCATTAAGACGTTTTTTGCACAGCTCTTCTGTATATTCTTGACAACTATTCTTAATTTCTTCTGCTTCTGTTATTTCCTTACTATTTCTGTCCTTTGTATTTTATACTCTTTTAGAGTTCCCTGGAAATATTAACCAATTAAAAAAAAATGCATTGACTTTCGTGGACATTAATTACCTAAGAGTGAAAATGAAACTCATCATTTTCCTTCCCTGAAGCTTTCAATTCTGGCCAGAAATATAACAGAAAGATCACTTTCAAATTCCCAATGAATATTCCTAAAATGGACCTCTCCCACTGTATTTGAAATATTAAAACTATTTTTACTCACTCTATTTTTCTTGTGTTGAGACAATTTTAGTTTTGTTTCCCTTCAAACTATAAATAAAATTAAATTATAAATATATGAAACATTATAAGGGATTTTATAGCAAAAATGAAAAAAATAAATTTTATAAACTATAAAACAATTTTCTGGAATAAAAAATATAGTATGAATAATCTTGACTGATCCTGGTACTGAAAATGTCTGTTATTGTATTCCTTAGAATATGTTTAGACAGAAGTTAACCTCTCTTCCTAAGTGTCTGGAGCTGTAAAGGGTTCCATTTATTTAAAATGCAGAATTAATTTGCAGTATGCAATGCTGACTGGCATTAATGAGGCTTTGCTCAAGCAACATAACATGCAGTCCTTTTGTAATTTAAAATCTTTCAATGTCTTACTGCTCTTGTGAAATGGCTTTATAGTAGGTAATAATACAAGGAAGAAACTGATGGAGAAATTATAAAGCATAGAATATTAGTATTTGAAGTGTACTTTCTGATGGTTTTTATTTCTATGCATGCCCATAGCAACTGGGTCAACAGGGGTACATAAAACTCTACATAACATCCATGAACCACTTAAAGAAAATGTTGTAATGTGCAGAAGGCAGCTACGATTTGTGGTCCTCATAAAGGTAGTTTTGCACTGCTGTTCCTTGGTGAATAATGACCTACAACTGTATCCAGTTTATCTATATTATGTTAGAGAACTTAGTAGTAATTGCTCATAAAACAATTTATAACTGGATGTGAGGAAATATATGACCTTATTCATGTATGTATTTATTTATTTAGCAAAATTGAGTTCACACTCATGCAGCCAGCACCCTGGCACACTCGATGTTCAGTTCACAGAAGTTTGCTCTGCTGTTACACGTTTAGAGGAAAGCTGCTGCATAATTTTGACATAGGATGCTATTGCTTAATTTTTAACTAAATTACCAAAACTTCTATAGGACTATAAAATTATTTTCCTTTTATTCCAAACTTCATTAAGTATTATGTATTAAATATTATGTAGAGAAAAGAAGATAAAATTCAGCTTATTGTAGTCCCTTCATAAACTTCATGATTCTTTTGGGAATATATACTTATCTCTATCTCAAGTTCTGCATTTGTCAATTGTGCATTTAAAAAAGCCTTGAAAGTCATTACCTAGAAGGAAAGTATGCAATTTTCAGGTATCCTCAGGAAATGAACAATATACAGAGTTGCTAAATCTTTATAGTAACCAAAGATAAATTATACCGATATATTGCTTTCAAATCCCACTTAAGCAATAACACATTGGGAGAAAGTTACTTCTTGGTTATGATACTTCTCACCTATACTTTTTTATTAAATTGTTACAATTGTTTGAAAAATGTCTGTCAGTCTATGATAGAGTTCCTTAAATTTTGAAAAGGCTTATGAAGAATTCCTAAACAAAGGGAGAAAAAGTTTCATCTGATACTTTAACTTGAATTACTTACTGAATTTCATCAAACATTAATTCCACATTCTTATTTTTCCAATCCTCTTCTTAACTTACATTTGTTAAGATCTTTTATAAAATATTCCTATATTTTAACTGCTTCAGAATAAATTGGCTCCATTTAGTGTATTGTAATAATAGTAGTTAGAGGTAAATATTATACTAATATTTTTAAAGTAACCTGCTTGCATAGCAAAGTGCACAATAAGAAATACTTATTTTTGTCTGTTAATATCACTTATTACAGGAAACTATAATTGAGGGAAGCCATCTGGTCTATTTAATGGCCTATGCCAAAAGGCTATATAAAATCAGGCTTTGTTTTCTCATAAATTCCACATGGAGCAGTCAACTTCTCCCTGTTCATTGAGCAACAGTGACTGCCTCCATCTGGCTAGCCTCTGTAAGCCTGGACAAAAAATGGAAATGCTTGTTGGGACAGAGGAGAAGGCAAGTGCTATTAAGGATGAAAGGGGAGGATGTACCTTGGGACCTCAAGAAAGGAGAAGAAAGGCTATCTCCAAACTGAAAGGAGATACAGGATGGGGACTGTGAGAAGAGTGGAGGGGAATTTACACAAAGCAGAGGGCTATTGGCCAGTTCAGGTAGTTTTGAAGTAGATCCCAGTCAACTTGCATAACCTGGGGGTGTCTGATGCCCTGGAAGAACCAAGACTGGGTGGGCAAAGTCTCCTGGGTAGGCAAATTGTGCAGGGCCAAGAAGTTGAACAGGAGCTAATTTGTTCATATACGTGGTGGATCAATTCAAATGTATCCACTTATGTGACATATTATTGTGAAGAAATTGCTTCCTGCCATGAATTACTGAGGGCTTCCCTTGTGGTTCAGCTGTAAAGAATGTGTCTGCAATGCAGGAGACCTGGGTTGATCCCTGGTTGGGAAGATCTCCTGGAGAAGGAAATGGCTGCCCACTCCAGTATTCTGGTCTGGAGAATTCCATGGACTATATAGTTCACGGGGTCACAAAGAGTCAGACACGACTGAAGGACTTTCACTTCACTTCATTGCACTTCACGAATTACTAAAGGTCCAGTTGGAGAAACAAAGCATGATGACTAACTTCATTGATTTTTTTATTGTTTTTACTACAGGTACTCTCAATCTATGAGACAAACTTACTATATTTTTGCCTTAGCATTTACAACACAAAATGTAGGTTTGGGGAATACTAATTTTGCAACAAATTTGTCTGCTGGGGACAAAAGAATAATAGGAAAAAGAAAACAGCTACAAAGAAATTATTACCCAGGGAGTTAGAAGCCAAAATAATCTAGGTGACTATGTCTCTGTAAAAAGTCTTGCACTTTTTCATTTATTCTTTCATTTCACTTAAAATTTTCACTTAAAATACTTATAAAATACCTCATAATGCTGCAGGCATTGTAGCAAATTGTCAACAGGAGGATCTTTTTCCCTTGTGAAGAGAAAGAAAACAAAACATATTCAGAGACAGTACCCTAGGAAGAAAACCAGCATGTTACTTACCTGGCTTTAGAAAGACATTTTATACTGAAAAGGAGAAGATTGATCCTGAGTCAGATCTGAAGAGATTTATCTCCCACATAGTAAATTTACTTCTGAAAATGAATTATTTCAAGATTTTACAGATTACAAAGCCCTTTTATAACCATTATCTACAATTTTGTTGAGGTGGATGGAACAGATTTTTAACTAAGCCATGCTAATTCTTTTTCTATGTACTGACTCATTTTCAGGTATTTGAAAAACTTAGAAAAAGTAAAGAGAAATAAGGAGAATACCTATGTCCCTAGTACCCAGAATTACCATATGTTAATATTTTATGATATTTCTGTCTCCAATTTTTTTAAGAAAAATACTTTTTTTTTAAGGAAAAGAAGAGGGGCAAAGCATTTTTTTTTAAACACAATAAACAAGGAGATGCCTTTACACTACTGATGCAGGTGATATTCCTTTCTGCATCTGTTTGTCTGCATGCATGCTCAGTTGGTTCAGTTATGTCTGACTCTTTGCCACCCTATGGACTTCAGTCTACCATACTCCTCTGTCCATGGGATTCTCCAGGCAAGAATACTGCAGTGGGTTGTCATGCCTTCTTCCAGGGGATCTTCCTGACCCAAGGATCAAACCCGTGTCTCTCACCTCTCCTGAATTGCTAGGCAAGTTCTTTACCACAAGCACCACTTGGGAAGCCGTTGGATCCTTTTATGGTTCATCATTTTTCCTCATTCTACATAAGTAATCTCTATACTGATATATATTCTAGCCATCTGTATTTCTGTGATTTTAAAACTAAATACCATTTATGTGGTGTTTGACTTTAAAATTTATTATACTGCATTTTCATTTTAAATCAAAATATGCATTACACAAGGCAAATACCTATGTGTTAACACACCTTGATGAGTATTTTAGCTTTGTTTCCCAAGCACATTTAATAATGACAGGACAATAAGCTAATAAAGAAGGATTCATAGAAGATATTAGGGAGAAACAGGAAATACAAGCTCAAGGTTTCCTGATTTGAGACAGTTAAGTTTCAGGACATTCAGTGATTAGAACAAATTTTCAGAAATCGGAGCATATGCTATGGATCTCTTAAAATATAAACTTTACCAATTTCCTGAAATACTCATAAAAATGTCTGGTTTGCTGTAAGCATGTTTAGGAACATTTTTAAAGCCCTTCCTTTGTCTGTTTACAAATAGTAAATGGTTCATGTGTCTGTTTGAGAAAGTATTTTAGAATTGGGAACCAGAGGAGAATGCCTTCAGAAAATGTACTTCCTAAGGAAGTAAGCTTCATTTTCTCTGAACTTTTCAGTTTTAGCAATGACAATACCAACATAAACAGTTACATGATTTCAGAAGGAAAGCATGACCGATAAAAGGACACCCAGGAGTTCGTGGGCCCTTTCAGGGCGAGTGACACAAATGCATCTGGAAGGAAGCAGTTATGGGTTGTGTCAAGTGAGAAGAGGGCTGTGAATTGCCCTTCAGTTACTATAAGCGGTGTTAAAAACTTGACACATGTGGGCTCTGCAAAGAATGGGTAGAGAGGGTAGAGAGGTTGAAGATACCAAGTGCAGACAAGTCTTAAGATTCATTTCTGCAAATGTGAATCTTTTACTGATGTTTAGAACTTTTGTATTAAACATTGAAGGATGTTTACTAATTCTTCATGAAAGCAATCTCTAGTTTCTTAAAATGAGTAGGAATAATAGTTTCTGTGGGAAGCTTTAACAAAAGGAATTGTTATTTAATGAGACCTATAGCATAAAAATGCAAGGTGGCTGCCTGTATAATGACTGCACAGATTTTATAATAGCACAATTGATTTTTGGCAAACAACCTCGAATTCATAAGAAGGTAGGAGGAGTAAAAGAATAAGGCATATTGCTACTACTATGGAGTTGGGTGGAAAAATGTAAAGAATCCCCTTTGTAGCAAAGAAAACAGCAGTGTTGAACTTAATGGTTATGAAATTTTTCATAAAACTTTTGTTGGTTTTGTTTCTGCTGTAGTTTTCCTCTTGATATTTTGACTATGAAGTACTTCCTTAGGAATTTGTATCAAAAATGAAAAAACTAATATTCCTCATTATGAGCCAGATTTGTGTAGGTATTTCTATTGATAGTGAATGACAATTTCCCAGGAACTATGACAAGTGTTTGAAGGAAGAGTTAGACACAAAATAAAATAGAGACTATTAAATGGAAAATACCAAATAGAATTGAAAGTATAAAATAAATGTATTTACATTGATCTCCATTTAATATGATTGTTGTTAGAGAACTCTAGCTCTCTTAAGTATGATATATATATGAATCCCTCAATATTTAATCTGATTTAGCAAATCTGTCTTGACCATAACTCATTTTATAGTTATTCATATCAAATTTGGAAAATGGAAAAATTTTAGTTGATGAAATCTCAAGACTTTTATAATAAACCTTCTATTTTCAGCTGCAACTGTCTTTGAAATAGAAACTTGTCAGGAAGAATATATAGCAATTAAATTGTTTTTCCCTTAAGAATGTGTTTCCTTAATGTTTGGGCTATTAATAATATTGCCTTTCAAAATATTCTTTACAGTGTTATTTTTGCTTTCATTTTCACTCTGATTCATAGATTTGTAATCCTTAGAGGACTCATAACTCTCAAAAGTTTAAAAAGTGATGAAATAACAGTGAATTAAACTTTTCCTTGGATGTCATTAACTGTTCTGTTAATGCCTCTGTTTAGAAGAGGCTGCTAAAGAATTAGACACAAGAAAGGGATAGTGGTAAAATCTTGTTTAGGTGGAAGGACTTACAAGATTGTAAGTTATATTGCAAATGCATTCGTTTTGCTTATATCGTATTACTACCTTAGGGAAGTAGAGAAGGATTGAAGATAAAATCTCACCTTTGGCACCCACTGTATAAAAGTACCATTCCATTATTTGGGTGTCATCTCTCATATTAAGTCCAATTCTGTAACTTCTCATCATTTGCCTAACCATTAAATTTCATGCACTAATAACACCTGCCCCTATCCTCATGGCATAGCTCACACAACTCATGGTTAAAGCATACTGAACTACTTGCAGCTCATAGGCAAGTCTGGGGAATTCATATCTCTAGCCTTTGCCTATACTGATTGCTCTATCCTAAGTGTACTGGCCATGATTCCCTCAACAGCACATTTTTCAAGACTAGACTCGTTGGAGTCTCACAGTTCTCTTTTCTTTGTCCCTTAGCAACTTATGCATATCATGATGGTTCTTTGTTTCCAATTATGACTTCACTGCTAGTGTGAGACCATTGCAGATATAAAATGCCTTACCTTGGTGAAACACTAAAATCCTGAATCAAAGCATTCACTCAGCAAATATCTGATGATCAAACAAATGAACAAATAGAATAGGAGATGTGAATGAATAAGCAAATCAATGAATCCCTTAAGGGAGAAATGTCAGGGTAGCCATAGCCCAAGTCTTTTTACATAGGAGTGATTTCACTGGTCAAATCCTTGCACAGAGGACTTTGAATCTGTCTGAACCTCTGCACTCCCCATCTGTTAAGGTAGGATTACATTGTCTGCCTCTCTCTGCAGAGGTTTCTTGTGGATAATACATAAAATCTTATATGTAAAGGAATAAAGTATTACGCAAACATAGGATTTTTTTCCAATTTTAGAGGCGCTGTGATCCATCCATGAAAAAAAAAATCACCTAATCCACAATGAGTTAAATAAGGAAAAGGATTAACAAGAGATCAGATTGAAAGAAGAGTGAGGGTAAAATTCCCTATAGTGTCCTGAGGCCAGAAAAGAAATGAAAACCTTAACCCAGGGATTCTAAACTCTTGGCTGCACACAAGAATTACCTGGGTATTTCAAAAATAGTTTTGGCTTAGCTTTAATTTATCTGGTGTGAGGTGGGGCTCAGTCAGCGACACTTTTTAAAGCTCTCTGGGTGCTTCTAACATACAGGCAGGATGAGAACCACTCCTGGGCCACAGGAATTGTGGAAATGTTTCTAAGGAGAAAAACTGCATAATACATGAGAGGTTTTAAAAAGATTAATCAGCATGAATAGATATGAGGAAAAGTAAGGGACATGAATTGAGAGACTAAAATGTCTAAGACCATCACAGATGAAGATAACTGTTTTAAAACCTAAACTTTTTTGAAAGCTGAAGAAGTCATTGTGGAGAGATACTAAAGAGTAGCCTTCATAATTAACAGTGAAGTTGTTTAGACAAACTAGGCACATTCTAAGAATGAATACTGGCAGACCAGCATTTTACAAATTACACCTAAATCACTCAGATTACAAACAGAGGTTAAATGCAACCATGATTTATTACCCAAAACAAGTTCCTAGAGGAGGTAGGGTTTAAACAGGGTTGAAATGATTTTATTGTAGAGAGGACAGGCATAGATTCTTTTTCATGACAAAGTTTTCTAATATAGGCTTGGGTTTCAGAGTCATGCTTTCATACTCTGCTATATTGCAAATATTTTCAGAATATTTGCCCTTTCTCTGAGTTTAAAATAAAAGCATTTAAGCTTTAAAACATGTAATGTGAGTATTTTAAAATATGCATAAATATATAAAATATATTTATGGTTTTGAGATTAAAATATACTGATCTTGATTATACTACGCTCTAAAACACACTTGCTTTTGAAAATGTGTTTGAGAGTAATTTTCTAAGTTTGTTCTTTGGGATGGGGAAAGTAAAATTTCACTAGTGAACCAAAACAGTGGCATTCTACCTTGAAAAATATTATCTTTCCTACTTATAAAAATCTGTGCATACCTTTGTAGTCTTATGGGAGAGGAAAGGTTATATGTCAATGATGAGCCTTTTGGGGAGGCACTACAATGTTTTTTATCAAAGTGGAAAACTTAGAAACCCAGTATTATGTTTAATAAATGATCAAGCAGCCATGAAACTAGTAAGAGATTTAGGAAAGAAGGAGGCAAGGATAATAGAAAGTAAGTTATATTTTGTTTTCACACAATACAACTTTTAGAGGAATAAAGTAAATAATCATTTTAATATTTTCATGGAGAAAAGCCAAGTCATTCTATGATATCTTGTTTTAAAATTCATATCCATTTATAGGTGAATTATTTTAGTCAACATGTTTTAAAAAATATTTTGCATTTGCTACATAAAAAAGTGAAATAATACTTTAAGTCCTTTAACTTTTAATTTTTCAGTTTTGGCTATTTCAAATATATAATCTATAAAGGATATAGATATGATAGATAAGTTATGAGGAATGATCCTAGAAAGCTGAGTACTAGCTCAACTTTGTGAAAAAAAAATATTTTTACACCTCATTTCTCTCATCTGTAACTGAGGATAATAATATCTATGTCACAGTTTAATAATATGTGATATATATCAGACATTTGAATAATACCTCATTCAAAGAATGACATCATACAAGTTTTAGCTACTAAAATAGTAAGTATAAGTAAATATTGCAATAGAAAGAGTAAAATAACTACATCTTAGATTTCTTTAGTTTCAGTGAAAACACAATTTGTTTATCCTGGAGTCATTTTTTACCTTTTTGGTAAAGGCTCAATATGAATGCATGTACTTGAGGAAGATCCCTGATTGACTTGAAGGTCCCCTGACAAGGACCTCCTTCATTAGAAGCTTAGCAAACAAACATGTCTCTCAATAGACACTCTTAATATGGAATAGCTTGTCACAATTATTTGGTAATCTCTTTCAGTGTAACTCACACAACAAAAGTGACAATATTCCTGTCACTCCTCAGAAATGTCCCAGCTCTGCGGGTTTCCATATTCAGGAGAATGAAGAAGGCCATTACGAGGTATGCCATAATTCTATGGAGATCATGTTGGTACTGAGCAATTTACATTTTCCTAGTGATTTTAAATACTCTAAGTTAACTTATAAATATGTTTTTGGTGACCTTTTCTGGTCACATTTTTATATTAGCATCTTTTAAAAACAATTTAAAATAAACTGTTAGAACAAAAGGAAAGAATAACCTTTTTCTCTTCTGGTAACGGTCGAACTATAAAATATAGTGCTCTTGTCATTGACTGTAAAGTGTTGCTTTTTAGCAATTTTTGGAGAAAGTAATGAACAACTTTCTTTTTAAATGTTTTTAATTCATTTTTATTAGTTGAGCAAAAAATGCCCACATCCATTTGTTGAAAGATTGATTTGCTTTACCTGCTATACTCAAGGAAGGCAATGGTACTTAATAAGAAGAGGTTAAATTGGAGTTTTCATTAATCTTTTATTTTTTTAACGACTTTTTCTCAGCTTGATCCTTTATTTTCCTGTATATTTGAATTAAAAATACAAATAATCATTTTTTTCTTTTTTCTCTTAATGTGTTTATTGTATAATATTCTTTTATTTATTTATTTATTTTTAATTTTGAGAGAGCTATTAAGTATCAATTATTCTAGTATGGCTGAATGTGCAAGTATATTATTTTTCATTAAAAATTGTGATATAAAACACATAGCAAGACATTTACTATTTTAATCATTTTAAGTATATAGTTTAATAATGCTAAGTATGTTCACATGTACAATAAAAGTTCCACATTTTTAATGATTTGTGTTTTAATAGTTGACTTTAGCATTAATGCACACATATTTCTTTCACCTATTTTCCCCTATCATAGATGTAAAAGATGATGGGTTAATAGATCATATGTATTGGTGTAAATATATGTGTTCTGGTGTGTTTGTGTTTATCATATTTTCTCCCTGAAGATGGATTTTGTTTTTTTTCCTCTATTCTTTGAGACCCCATGGACTGTAGCCTACCAGGCTCCTCCGTCCATGGGATTCTCCAGGCAAGAATACTGGAGTGGGTTACCACTTCCTTCTCCAGGAGATCTTCCCAACTCAGGGATCGAACCCGAGTCTCCTGCATTGCAGGCAGACGCTTTAACCTCTGAGCCACCAGGGAAGCCCTTTAATAGTTGACCTTAATATTAATGCACACATATTTGTTTCACCTATTTTCCCCTATCATAGATGTAAAAGATGATGGGTTGATAGATCATATATATTGGTATAAATATATGTGTGTTTTGGTGTGTTTGTGTTTATCATATTTTCTCACTGAAGATAGATTTTGTTGTTGCTGTTGTTGTTTCCTCTATTCCCTTAAATGTATTGAAAATGTTTTAATTATTGTTAGTAGTACAACGTTTTTGCCAACTGAAGGGATATATCATTGTCAAAGTCCCAGGTATAATGTAGTTCAGAGAAACTACTTTGTTTAATATAAATTTGATTGAACAAGCAACTTCTTTTTGGACATACCATTAACTGAGGTGGACAAAGTGACATTTGGAGAAGCTTATCCTCTAATTCTTCCTCCATGTATTTTTCTTTTTATTTGTGTAGATATATTTAGCAACATTCTTCTAAACTACAGAATATAGTCTTCTTCCCATTTTTCTTTTACTTTCTTTATCTTTCTTTCTCCAAAATCTTAATCATTTGACAGTTGAGAGAACTGCAATTTTTAGCCCTTTGATTGTTCCTCATCACTATGTGTTATGGGTCTAGAACACCGGGGTTTGTGCCATTACTCACTCTTATATCATCCAATAATAGCTCAATTACTCTATTGAAGAAGAAATGTTTCATTCATAAGCATTCATGTAAATCTTTAATTCAGATATTTAAACCCATCAAAATCCAATTTTAAATTCCTAAGAATTATATTCATTTTTATATCATTTTCATTTCTGCATTTTTTGAGTAAAGAACCCATATCCCCCAGAGACCTCTAGGATTTCCCAAGAAAGTGAAACAGAGAAATCATTAATTGAACACTTTTCTTTTGTGTTGAAAATAAATGAGCTATAATTAAAATAATTTTCTATGAACAAGATTTGTTTTTTCTTTCCTGGATATTTTATACATTCTAAATCGCAGGAACACAGTTTATATAGAGTTTATTTGACTAAATTTCTAAGGAACATTGCCAAGAAAAAATGAAACTCAGAATTATGATGTAGCTTTATATTATGACTCCAAAAATCAAAGCTGAGGGTTTATAACTAAAGGCAATTATGATGTACAAAGTTGGTGTATGCACTATACTGTTATTTTTCTTCATATTGAATACTGAGCTAAGCTTATGTAAGCATAAGTATATTCTTAATTTTCAATTTCCTAAAAATTTATATTTTCCCTTCTTAATCAACTTACTTAAGTAAAAAATGGCATATTTGCTCTTCTTATCATAAAAATGTGTCACATCTACTCATTTGTATCATATCTACTCATTCAGGTAAAAATTTGTATCATATCTGCTCATTCAAGTACAAAGTAATAGTTTATGTCAATCCATGTTTATTAATCTGGATTAAATTATTAAATTTATACTATGACATTAGATACAAAATAAAACCAAGGCTGATATGACTAGCAAGATTTTAATCACACTTAAATTATCCTTCTTAATTTAGATATAACAATTATTATGTACAGAGAAATTTTAATATCAGCTATTGGGCAATTTTTATTCCAAGCTTTATTCTAAGCATTCCATGTGTATTACAAAATTTCATCTATTTCTGAGTATAAAACATGCTCTGATGTACCACTAGGGAAAAATGACTATTAATTAAATGCTAATGAATTTTAATTTATGATTTTTTAATGTGTGTCCTCCTTTATATATATATATATATTGAAATACAGGAAATTTTCATATTAGAATTATTAAGATATAGTTCATTTAATCCTGACAACAATCCCAGGTAGGTTCTATTATTATCATTACCTTTTTACAGATGTGGCCACTAAGCCACACAGAGGTTATGTAATTTTTCTCAAAATCACACAAATAGTAATTAGTGAAAATGCAGTAAACCAGACCAGAAAGATTTTAGGAACTTCAAGGTAATTACCCTGTGATAGTGTCTAAGAAAATAAAAAGAAAATGACTGTTAAGAACCATCACATTTATGTATTCATGTTACTGAAGCATAATTTGAAGACTAGAAAGATGGAATAGCTTGCCCTGGGTCACAGAACTAGCTAGAGATAAGCACTAGAATTAGATCCAGATTTTCTGATCCTGGAGTGATCTAGTAGCTATCTTCAAGCTGCATAAAATTTTCCCAAGCCAAGTGTCAAAGAAAATAGTTCCAACATTATATTTCAAGAAAGGTGTGGAATTTAAACTAACTGTCATGTTTAAGTTTTATCTTCTTGTCAAGCCCCTGTCATCTTAAACACAGAGCACCATAATGGTTAAAATAGAAGCCAAAAAAAAAAAAAAAAGTGTACCTTGTTTTCATGCCATAAATGCATATTACCCTTGCAAAGCATCTTTGATCTATAAATTTTATTGCTATTTCCCTTTATTATACTCAATTCCCTTTCCCCAGTAAACTGCATTAAACATAAACAGATAGAGCTCTCAGGGTCTATACCCTACAATCTGTAGGAAAATGTCTCATAGTTATTGGAATTCACACAAGAGTGCATCTCAGTATGAGTAGCTGCTCCCTGTCACTGTTTTTGATGCTTGAGCTAAAGTATTTTTACAAAATGGTCTAGTGTTCAGTGTATGAATTTTTGAGATAAGACTTTTTTCTCTTGTAGCAAAGAAATCCAAAAATCAATGTCAGATGAAAATCTTAGCTCTAAGAGTTAGGAAGATTGGTGGAAGAGTTTTAAAATGTGTGAACTTTAGCTGCCAGACTTTAGAAATGTGGCAGCTATCACAAGTGTGAAATTCATGGGTGCAGATGGTTGATTAAGATATCCCAGGATGGACCACTGCTATAAATCTATAGACCAAGATTGGGAAAACCATCTTGATAAGGGAAATATTTTTGACCCTTTAGGTAAATTTATAACACAAGTTTTGCTGGATTCAGAAGTTCATAGAAGTTATATATGATTGGTTTCACAAACAATCCAGTGTGTGATTTGATGGAAAAATTTAAAAACAAAACATCAAACAGAGAGTGAGTGGAGCATGTGGTAAGAGAACTACAATATATTAAACTATTACCACATCTTACATTTCACATTCATAGCCTTAGGACAGTATTCCTCCAGTTCAATTCAGTTAAATCGCTCAGTCATATCCAACTCTTTGCCACCCCATGGACTGCAGCACACCAGGCCTCCCTGTCCATCACCAACACACAGAGTTGTCCCAAAATCATGTCCATTGAGTTGGTGATGCCATCCAACCATCTCATCCTCTGTCATCCTTTCTCCTCCGGCCCTCAATCTTTCCCAGCATCAGGGTCTTTTCAAATGAGGTAGTTCTTCACATCAGGTGGCCAAAATATTGGAATTTCAGCTTCAACATCAGTCCTTTCAATGAACAACCAGGACTGATCTCCTTCAAGATGGACTGATTGGATCTCCTTGCAGTCCAAAGGACTCTAAGAGTCTTCTCCAACACCACAGTTCAAAAGCATCAATTCTTCGGCGCTCAGCTTTCTTTATAGTCCAACTCTCACATCCATACATGACCACTGGAAAAACCATAGCCTTGACTAGACAGACCTTTATTGACAAAGTAATGTCTCTGCTTTTTAATATGCTGTCTAGATCTTGCTCTTTTCTTTCTTTTTCTCTTTTTGTACCTAACGCAATTAACCTTATTCAACTAACTTACTAGGTTTAGACTATTAACTTAATAGTCTGAATTTAGTTAAGTAATATTTAATAAGTGAATATTAATCTTTACTGTTGTTGTTCAGTCGTGTCTGACTCTTTGCGGCCCCATGGACTGAAGTATGCCAAGCTCCAGTGTCCTCCACTATATCTTGGAGTTTGCTCAAAACCATGTCCATTGAGTCTGTGATGCTATTTAACTACCTCATCCTCTGCTGCCCCTTCTCCTTTTGCCTTCAATCTTTCCCAGCATCAGGGTCTTTTCTATTGAGTTGGCTTTTCTCATCAGGTGGCTAAAGTGTTGGAGCTTCAACATTAGTCCTTCCAGTGAACATTCAGGGCTGATTTCCTTTAGGACTGACTGGTTTAATCTCCTTGCAGTCCAAGGGACTGTCAAGAGTCTTCTCCAACACCGCAGTTCAAAAACATCAGCTCTTCGGAGCTCAGCCTTCTTTATGGTCCAACTCTCACATCTGTATATGACTACTGGAAAAACCATAGCTTTGACTATATGTCCCTTTGTCATCAAAGTGCTGCCTTTGCTTTTTAAGTTGCTATCTAGGTTTCTCATAGCTTTCCTTCCAAGGAGCAAGCATCTTTTAAACTATGAACTTGCATTTTTCTACTGCTGGTGTATTATATAGTCGTGTTACCAAGCACATTTACTTTCCAATAATTGTGTCTAGTACTTAGAATAGGTATTGTAGTTGATATTAGCTTTTAAATGAAAATAATAGGTACCATTTAGTAATTTTTTAATGCTGTAATATTTGTAAGTAGCAAAGAATATTGCAACTAATAGAGTTTCACTAGTTGTACTAAATTCACAAGCCGGTTTACTTTTATTTCTTTGTAAGAACAGCTTATCCTAAAATCCAAAAACTAGAAAATATTTGAAGGTGCATACATGATATATATATACACGTGTGCATATATGCTAAGTTGCTTCAGTTGTGTCTGACTCTTTGTGACCCTATGGACTGTTGTCTGTCAGACTCCCCTGTCCATGTGGATTCTCCAGGTAAGAATACTGGAGTCGGTTGCCATGCCCTCATTCAGGGGATCTTCCTGACCCAGTGATGGAGCTCACATTACTTTTGTTTCATGCATTGGCAGGTGGGTTCTTTACTACTAGTGCAACCTGGGAAGCACGTATAGACACTTACATGCATCCACACACACACACGTACACACACATCCACACACACACATATATGCATACATGCATCCACACACTACATACATATGTATTTTAGAAATGATTCTTAATAGTAAAAAAAAATGATATATTTAGTAACATATAGAATTGCTTTCCAAAATGCTGTTAATAAAAATGATGAAAAACTATATTGCACTTAGTAATATAGTAAATACTATAATGTAATAATGTAATATAGTAAAATAATGTAGTAAATAATGTAATATAGTAAAAAGTATATTACACTCCGTCACTTACTATGAAGCTTTGCATATCTCACAACTCGTACAGAAAGCTTGCTGAATGGCAAGTCTAGGCCACTCACTAAAGAAGGACATAGTCCTTTTTTCTTCCTTTTCTCACGAAGAATCTAAATCTGCACTAGAGCAAAGCAATAAAAAATTACACATCATGGATCACTGTCAGAGTTCAGTTCTCACGTGTCCAACCGAGAAAGGTCAAAGTTTTCTACATGCCATTTCATATGAGATTGACCTTGCAAAAAATTCCTAGAAAATTATGGGATCATTACTGACCACCATTCTAAACATTATTCAGGATCTTTGTAATGACTGGAGAATCCCATGGACAGAGGAACCCAAAAGGCTACAGCCCATAGGGTCACAGAGTCAGACAAGATTGAAGTGACTTAGCACACATGCACATAATGACTGATGGGAAACTCTGCCGTGTATGTATCCATCATAGGCAATTTATATCATATAGATTAAATTTTACTTAAATAATTCATTAAAAATATTAAGCCCTCATTAGCTTCTAACTAAGCATATATAGATTTGAAACAAATTACCAAGAATTCAGGGATTTCTCTATTAGCTCAGTTGGTAAAGAATCTGCCTGCAATGCAGGAGACCCTGGTTCATTTCCTGGGTTGGGAAGATCCACTGGAGAAGAGATAAGCTACCCATTCCAGTACTCTTGGGTTTCCCTTGTGGCTCACCTGGTAAAGAATCTGTCTGCAATGTGGGAGACGTGGATTTGATCTTTGGGTTGGGAAGATCCCCTGGAGAAGGAAAGGCTAACCCACTCCATTATTCTGGCCTGGAGGTCACAAAGAATCAGACATAACTGACTTTCACTTCACTTCACCAAGAATTCAAAGAATGTATGGTACAGTAGTATATAGACACTGTATGCATTTATCTTTAATGTCTGTGTATAATAATATTTTCTGCAAAATGTGAACTGTTTTTATTTCTCACTATTAAATTTATGCTTGAAAAACTTTAAGAGGCATTAGAGATACAGGTAAATACAATAGCAGCAGCAGCAGAGATATAGGTAAATACAATAACACACATAATTGACCAAACCTGTACTACTTATCTGTGCATTCTAATGTGGATTGATTTAATTTTTTAAATGAGGCCATGAATGCATTCCCTGAGAAATAGACATTCCTTCTTTTTGTGTCCACAAGCATAATATTGAGATTATTCTTTGAAGAAGAAACAAATTATTCATCTTCCCCTTGTAGGTCTTTTCCATAATCATGATGAAACCAATCCATGAGTCATAAATTAACCTTTCCTTCTTTCCTTTTTCTTTGTCTCCCTCCTTCTCTTCTTCCCTCTCTTTTTACTTCCAAAGTATTTATCTAGCAAAAATAACAAAGACAGAGTTATGTTGAGCACACGAACATGATTCTTTGTGTCTTATACATTACAGGCTAGGGAAAATATTTGTATTCAGTAAGTTACCATGAATTATAAGCAATACTAAATATATTCAAGATTAAAGAAATCATGTAGCAGGAGCAATTTAAACTAGTAGATGAAAAATATAGCATTAACATAATACTTGAGGGAGTCTGCCAGGTGAATGAGCAGGAATAGTATAATGTGTGGTGGTAGAAAAATGAAAACATTTCTTAAGCAGTCTGCATGTGAAGGGCCAATGTTAGAAGACAAAAAAAGTTTGAGAAAAGTTCCACTGATTAGTTCTTTTATTTTCCTGACTCCACTATTAAGACCTCATCCTGGTTTGAAATTCAGGAGGATGGTAGTTACCAAACTTCACATTCTTAATCAGTGTATTATCAATGTATATTTTTAATTAATAAGAACAATAATGGCTATATATTATTTCTCAGTGTATTTTCAAAATAATTGGCTTTAAAACTGCTAGAGACTTTATTTTGAAACTGTATATGTATATTTACATATATTCTTAGAGATCTGGATTTTTTAAACATAGTTTATGTGTAATATCTGTATGTAGACAATAGCTGAATGTATATGTGTAATTATGATATATAATAAATCTGACGTAGGGTTGCATTTATATATGGGCATGTAAATCAGATTTTATATGCAATAATTAATAGCCCCTTATTATTAGTATATTCCAAAGGCTAACTAAATATACTTGAACACTGTAGGTGGCCTTATAAATTTTCTCCACTGGAAATTTATGGAGACATTTTCAGCTGGGTTCCTTGTATTCCAGTAACAGGTATAAATCAGTTATCAAATTTTCCACCAGCTCAATATGTTTTTCAATAACTTAACCCTGTATAAAGGATAAATATCACTTTCTTTTATTTTGTATTAAATACATTCTGCCAAATTCCTTCTTCACCAGAGAAGTGGGCTCGGCTTTATTCACAGGAAGAGCTGCATTTGACAGATTTGCTGATGGTGGCAGCAGTGGTCGCAGGCTTGACGGACAGCAGTAAACCTTGCTGTGGCCCAGCTCCCGTTAATTAGTTGTTTGAAGACACTCTGTGTGCCGCAGGCCTAGGTGTATCGGCCAGGCATCTTTTCCATTCAGAATGACAGCTGTGGAGCAGCTGTTCATGGAGAGAACGGAGCTACAAAGAGAGAGGGGAAGAGCCTTTCAGACAAATGACAGCCATAGTGGCTTTCCACTGAAGGGGCCTGAAGATATAACAAAACAACCAAAATGTACAATATAAAAGGTATAACTCAACATCAGTTGGATCAGACTGGGAACCACATGTAAAATGACAATAAATGACATCAGACTGTGGGAATGAGAGAAAGATACAGCTGTCTTACAGTCCATTGTAAATCCGCTGAAGTTCTATGTTCTTGTGATTACTCAGCTCACCATTTGCTTCTAGGAGTAATAGGGATACATGGAGTTGTCAGAAGGCTCTGCATATCTCTGGATGCTTATGCCTGCCAGAAACCCCGTATTTAACTCCTATAGAGTACATGACTATAAATAATTAATTGGGATGTTAAGTATCTCAGGATATTAAAGACACATGGAGAGGAGTAATAGTAGAGCAAACATATGAGAGTGGAGAATATAAATGAAAATGATAGAAAACTAAGTAATAGCTTCTTTTTAGAAAAGAGTACTTATATTGAATTAATAGTGAATAAAATTTATTTCATTCACTATTGATTATGAATTGTGAAATCACTTTTCAACTACTCTTGCAAGGATTTGGAAATCTAATAGTCAAAATATCTATTTTTAGAAGTGCACATCAACTAATTACATAAATATTTTTCATAAAAGCATTTCATATTATATAAACCTCATTCTAATTTCCATACATCCACTAGAATAATGATTTTTGTAAAAGATGGCTAATATTTTTTTTAAAACAAGCTTAATTGTATGTATACATTATAGGGTTTGCAAATATGCTCTAAATCATGATGTAAGTTTAATAAATTATGATAAAGATATTTCTAACTCAAAATGAATTTTTTGATGTTTTCAAAGGATTTATATATTTATATTTTATAAATATTAATATTATATTCTAGGAAGTGAAACTATTAGTTGCAGAGTCATTTCCAGCTCTTTGGGCCCCAGGGACTGTAGCCTGCCAGGCTCCTCTGTCCATGGGATTCTCCAGGCCAGAATACTGGAGTGGTTGCCATGTCCTCCTCCAGGGGACCTTCCTGGCCTAGAGTTCAAACCCACATCTCTTAGGTCTCCTGCATGGGCAGACAGGTTCTTTACCACTAGCGCCACCTGAGAAGCCTAAAAGGCTAAGCTGTTCAGTTGCCAAGTTTTGTACCACGTTTTGTGAGCCCATGGACTGCAGCACACTAGGCTTCCCAGTCCCTCACCATCTCCTGGAGTTTGCCCAAATTCATATCCATTGAGTCAGTGATACCATCCAAACATCTCATCCTCTGTCACCCTCTTCTCCTTCTGGCTTCAGTCTTCCCCAGACATAGGATCTTTGTCAATGAATCAAGACTCTAGATCTATGGGTTGTTCTCTTATCCACTGCTCTAATGCTTCTGACAAAGATTGGATATCTGGCCAATCCACATTTGAGGTCAGCACCCAGACTCATTGAATAATCCAACATTTTTTCACCTCATTGTCTGTCTCTCCCAAATCCCAATCTTAGGTCAGAATATATTGATGTGTGTCTCTTGGATCATTGTCTTATTAAATGTCCCTTGTAAAAAGAATGGGTAAGATGAATGAGTTTAAAAAGTTCCCCTTTCAATAACTTCTTTTGTGATTTATAGTAGGATTAATGCATAAATGCACTTAACCAAATTAAACTAAATGAATCTATTTATATTTATTTAACCTGTTCACTGCTAAAATAATTTGACTATAAAATCATACTTAAAGAAAGCTATCAATATTATTTTTCATGTAACTCATTTTGATAAACACTGGTTTAAACCATAAATGATACTATATGCTCAAATTGATTTTCTGATGTTAAAATCGACCCTCTTGAAATTTAATACTTCCATTTTTTTAAACAATACGCATATAAAACAAAAAATGTGATGTCAAAAGTGTGCCTGGATGTGTGTATTGTTTTCACACTTGTTATCAAAAATGTAAGAATTCTTTTTAGGAAATCTTATTCTGTCTTGGTTTTTAGACAAAAATCTTTAGTGAAATATGTCTAACATATTTTTCAAATGAACATCCATTCAAAAACAAAATCTTGAAGGGTATATTACTGAGGTTTTTTTTTACTGTGTTTATGATTATTGCTCATTCCAATGTGTCTTTTTTTTTTTAAGGAGATGCTTGTGTCTTATCAGAAGTGTGATGTCTTTTTTTTCCAATTCTGCTAATAATTTTTAAAAAATAAAAATAAAATAAAATTATGTCCTTAGCTTCTATTTTACAAGTAAGTAAAGTCTCAACTCACCAATATGTTGAAATAATTAATTAGTTTAATCTCCTTGCAGTCCAAGGGACTCTCAAGAGTCTTCTCCAACACCACAGTTCAAAAGCATCAATTCTTCGGCGCTCAGCTTTCTTTATAGTCCTGCTCTCACATCCTTACATGGCTACCGGAAAAACCATATCTTTGACTAGATGGACATTTGTCAGCAAAAGGATGTCTCTGCTTTTTAGTATGTTGCCTAGGTTTGTCATATCTTTTCTTCCAAGGAGCAAGTGTCTTTTAATTTCATGACTCCATTCACCATCTGCAGTGATTTTGGAGTCCAAGGAAAAAAGAAGTCTGTCACTGTTTCCATTGTTTCCCCATCTATTTGTCATGAATTGATGAGACTGGATGTCATGATCTTAGTTTTCTGAATGTTGAGTTTTAAGCAAATTTTTTCACTCTCCTCTTTCACCTTCATCAAGAGTCTCTTTAGTTCCTCTTCACTTTATGGCATAAGGGTGGTGTCATATGTTTATCGGAGGTTATTGATATTTCTCCCGGCAATCTTGACTCCAACTTGTGCTTCCTCCAGTCCAGCATTTCTCATCATGTACTCTGCATATAAGTTAAATAAGCAGGGTGACAATATACAGCCTTAATGTACTCCTTTTCCTATTTGGAACCAGTCTGTTGTTTCATGTCCAGTTCTAACTGTTGCTTCCTGATCTGCATACAGGTTTCTCAAGAGGCAGACCAGGTGGTCTGGTATTCCCATCTCCTTCAGAATTTTCCACAGTTTATTGTGATCCACACAGTCAAAGGCTTCGGCATAGTCAATAGAGCAGAATAGATGTTTTACTGGAGCTCTTTTGGTTTTTTTGATAATCCAACTGTTGTTGGCAATTTGATCTCTGATTCCTCTGCCTTTTCAAAACACGGTCTGTTAAGTATATGCTCTAGGAAAAGGGAGGTCAGAACCTAGAGGTAGAAAACAATCTGTCTAAAAGTTAGTTAAGCTGAGAGGAATGTAAGGGTATCCATGACTGTGTGAATTTGTCCAAACTCATAGAGTTCTACTCCTAAAAGGGCTCATTTCTTCATATGCAAATTGACTGTGTGCTCAATAAACCTGAAATTAAAAAAAAAATACAGCAGTGGGAAATGTCATTATTGATGTGGATTGAGAAAGGTAAATTCATGATGTCATACATAAAGGGAAAACAGAGATTATAACATCACAGGGAATGGATTCTTTTCTCTTTTTTGTATGGATCATCTAACATCTCTCATTAATTAAATAATACTTAGTAAAATTATTATGGAGAAGGAAATGGCAACCAACTCCAGTATTCTTGCCTGGAAAATCTCATGGACAGAGAAGCGTGGCAGGTTACAGTTCATGGGGTCACAAGACTCAGACACAACTTAGCAACTAAACCAAATCAAACTTCTTATATTCATGGTATCATGTCTTTGCTCAGAAACACAAAACAGAGATAGCAAAACATACATACAAAGCATAGCAGCTATAGACAAAATGTTTGCTTGCATATCTTTCAGTTTTCTAAACTGTTAAGAAATGCAAAGAGCTGACACCTAGAGGAATATACTTGAATAAAATGAATACACTGGTCTATCCAGACGTTATTCCACACACATTATTCTAGCTTCATAGAATTGAAGTAATTGTCCCATTCTTTCAACAACTGACGTACATAATTGTGGTAAAAATTATCTCAGGACTGAACTTTGTTTCTTTCTCAGAATGCAGAAGTATAGTGTAAGAAAAAGAAGAGAGTTTCTTCTATGTTGGCTCCTGAAAGAAAAGCATGACAAAGCTAGATAGCGTATTGAAAAGCAGAGACATTACTTGCCAACAAAGGTCCCTGTGGTCAAAGCTATGGCTTTTCCTGTAGTCATGTGCGGATATGATCAATCAGTTCAGCTCAGTCACTCAGTCATGTGACCCCCATGCACTGCAGCACACCAGGCCTCCCTGTCCATCACCAACTCCCGGAGTTTACTCAAACACAGGTCCACTGAGTCGGTGATGTCATCCAACCATCTCACCCTCTGTCATCCCCTTCTCCTCCCACCTTCAATCTTTCCCAGCGTTAGGGTCTTTTCAAATTAGTCAGTTCTTCACATCAGGTGGCGAAAGCATTGTAGTTTCAGCTTCAACATCAGTCCTTCAAATGAATATTCAGGACTGATTTCCTTTAGAATTGACTGATTGGATCTCCTTGCAGTCCAAGGGACTCTCAAGAGTCTTCTCCATCACCACAGTTCAAAAACATCAATTCTTCAGTGCTCAGCTTTCTTTATAATCCAAATCTCACATCCATACATGCCCTGCTGCTGCTGCCAAGTCACTTCAGTCGTGTCCAACTCTGTGCGACCCCATAGATGGCAGCCCACCAGGCTCCTCCATCCCTGGGATTCTCAAGGCAAGAACACTGGAGTGGGTTGCCATCTCCTTCTCCAATGCATGAAAGTGAAAAGTGAAAGTGAAGTCGCTCAGTCGTGTCCGACTCTTAGCAACGCAGTGGACTGTAGCCTACCAGGCTCCTCCATCCATGGGATTTTCCAGGCAAGAGTACTGGAGTGGGTTGCCATTGCCTTCTCCATCATCGACTCAGTGGACGTAAATTTGAGCAAACTCTGGGAGATAGTGGAATCAGAGGAGCTTGTCATGTTGCAGTCCATGGGGTTGTAAAGAATCAAATATGACCTATTGACTAAACAACTATGACAGCAACAGATGCTTCTGAATGCTTTAATTCCAGAATCAGAGGGTATCTACTGTCCTTGTAGTGGTGTTTAGAGGGCAAAGTTCTCATTTTCATCAGGGTATAAAGGACAAGGGCCTGGGGATGCAGGGACCCAGAATCTCTAGGGAATAGCATGCCATGTGTATCTTGTTAACAGAATTCTCTAGTCCCTCTCCCTATTCTTTAGTTACTTCATTGAAAACACAAAAGGCTCGTTTAGTAGCACCAGTAGGCGAAGCATTACAGAAACAATCAATCAACACAAATATTTCTTTTACGAGGCTCCCTGGTGACCTTGAGAAGTGTGACAAATGGCTTAAAGGATGGGAGAGACAGAAGTTTACTGATAAACCAAAAAATTGTGTTCTGCTGCATGATGAAGAGAAATAAAATGGAGAGAACCACATATACATTTAGTTTAAATAAGAGTCGATAAATTCTGTAACTGCTTTGTGCAGCCTTGGCCCGGATCAGAGGTACTCAGCCTGCACAGTAATCAGGACTTTCTCAATAAACCTCAGCCTGTTACGGTTCTCACTGCATTTACTTTCTCAATACAATAGTACTTCACAGCTTTCTACTCGATTATGGCCAGAGTTCCTAGCAGTTATTGATAGCCATACCGTAGACTATATTTCAACCAGCACAGGCAGGATCAAGGCAATCAGCGAATTTTCTAACCTGGATCTATCCTCCTGAAACGTGAAGATGATGACTCAGTTCTGAAACTGAGCTTGTGATTCTCACTGTGGCAAAACTTCTTATGTAATTTTTATTTTTAGCTCTTTGGCACAATTACAGAAAATTATTGTGGGAAAGTCACAGCTTTCATAAGGAGGAGCCCTGACTGCTTTTAAGAGGTTCTAAATGTTGGAAAAAAAACTCATAAACACCATGTAGTGCATTTCTTGTTAAGGAAATGGAGAGAAAAATAAGTTTACTTCAAGAATGAAGTAAGATTGCCAGACAGTTTCATTTTATCTTTCCCATTCTCCGCCTTCTCCCTCTGAACCTGACTTGTGGTTCCTTTGTCGTGGCTGCTATCAAACACCCATGGTCTTCCAAGGCCTGTCTCTCTCTTCAAAAATCACTTGTGATTCAACTGCCCATTTCTGGTGTGTGCAGCAGAGCTGAATTAGGTGAACACACAGTTGTTGAGAATGACAACCCTGGGTAGCTTTTCTTGCACCTTCCTCTCACAGAGAGGCAAGTGAGCAAAATGAATTATTTTAACAGCCAGAAATGTTTGCAAACAGTTCAGTAAAACCATATCATTGCAATTTTACATGAGAGTGACTTCAATGCCACAAAACATGGGGCCAAATTTCAGAGTACCTCCCGTATCATTTATGTATCACTTTAGCCACCTGAGGTGTATAATCACTCCTTTATTTAAAAGCAGTATTAGGACTTTTAGGTCCACTATAATAAAAACTTTACACATTCTTGTATTTAAAAAGAACCTTTTGATTTTATGATTAGGGATTTTAGTAGTTTTAGCAGTATAAGTATCCTTTTACTTCTAAGGCAGTGTCTACTTAAAATACCAGAGAAAATGTGAAATAATGATTCAAATGCAAAATCTAGGTAATATTCTTTAATATCATTTTACACAATGGTCACCACTGACAGTTTATTAGTAATGAGTATATTAATATTAATATAACTAGTACCAAAGTATTACAGTAGCTAGTACTAATATTAATCAATGATTATATATTATGATGAATGTATGCTAATTGTGAAGGCACTCCACAGTTTACAAATTAGTACATTCTATATTTGAATATTTCAAATGGTTTTATTAACATCTCCTCATTATACAAATGTTCTCATACTTTCTTTCCTACTTTATGTGTTTTAAAGTGTCTGCTATAGATAATTCAGTTCAGTTCTGTCGCTCAGTCCTGTCCCACTCTTTACAGCCCCATAGACTGCAGCACACCAGGCTTCCCTGTCCATTACTAACTCCTGGGGCCTACTCAAACTCATGTCCATTGCATCAGTGATGCCATCCAACCATCTCATCCTCTTTGTCATGCCCTTCTCCTCCCACCTTCAATCTTTCCCAGAATCAGGGTCTTTTCCAATTGGTCAGTTCTTCACATCAGGTGGACAAAGTATTGGAGTTTCAGCTTCAGCATCAGTCCTTCTAATGAATATTCAGGACTGATTTCCTTTAGGATTGACAGGTCGGATCTCCTTGCTATAGAAAGTAGAACATAGCATTTTTTTTTCCTGTGGCAGAATGTGCTTCTGTGTTTTTAAAGCATGAGCAGGCAGTTTGGTTCATTAAGCTCAGTGGTGCTGATAGTAAACTAAAGAAGAATGAAAGGAAGAGGAGCTGAAACACCATCATCCCACTAATGATATGGAGCTACTCAGCCTTATTGGATGTCTGCCCAGACATCCACTAATACACGGCGTGGTCCAGGTTGTGAATTTGGTGCTGGAGTTCCAAAGCAACAAATTCCGAAAACAAAGCATTGCCTAGAAAAATTTCTGGAATAATTTAAGGAATTGTTCAGAATTATGGTGTGTGTGTGTGTGTGTGTGTGTGTGTGTGTGTGTGTGTGTGCATGTGTATGTATGTGTGTTTGTGCATGTATTACTATATTTGTTGGGTGAGTTAGAAAGAAAGAGGAAGATAGCACACAGGATAGAAGAAATAACAGAAGCACAGGATATTCAATTACCTTAAGATTACACTGAGTAAAGATAGCAATACTATCACAGGGCTATATGTATCTCAGGATGCATAAACCGGAGAATATCCAGATACTAAGTGTCACTATAGAATTTAAAGATTGTAGCTCCTAAATGTTAAATACTTTCTAATAAATATGCACTTTCTTAAGAAGAGGCCAGAATGCATGGCTCTTCAGATACCCATACACTTCCATATCGCAGTGCTCTTTAGGTATTTACAAACATTCTTTTATAATAATTAACACTCTGATTTATTTTATAAATGAATATTATTGTTTCCAGTTCACTCCTGCACATGAGGAAGTATAGAGAAATGTGCCCTTAGAAACAAGGGAAGTAAACTGATTCTCTGTTCAAACTGGGCATAAGCCCAATGTGAACAGAGACGCACTCAGCTGGGGATGGCAGCTTTCACGGTCTCTCACTAACACAGACCCCTCAGAGGCTTTTCACAGCCACTTAGAATCAAGACCCTGGAGGTTCAGAGTGGAGGTTGCAGCTGTGGACACTGGGGAACATGTATGTGGTTCTGGGTGCATTCTCCCAGACCTCTCTCTGATTTTCATTCCACTTATGTTTTGCGCTGGAGGTTGGATGCACAAGTGGGGGAGGCGCTTTCCTCTCATCCAGTTTTCCCCTCCTCCTTGGTAAACACTCAGCGAGAGAAAAAACTTTGGGACATTGCTCAGGCATGCTCTGAAAACCACAGATCAGAGATTTTGCTCAGTGGCATCTTTGTACTTTAAAAAACACAGAACTGAACATACTAGTCCCTCTCATAAGGTTAATGGTCCAGCAAAAACAAATGAATCAACAGAACAGAGATAGTAAGAAGACCAGGTTTGATCTTTATATTTAAGTTTGTGCTGAACATTTCAAAGTGATGTGAAAATCAGTCCATGTCCAAGTTTTCCCTGCTGAAGGACTTCACCAAGAAAAAAAATGGTGTGTGATATAATACCAAGAGAATCCTAGAATAGTAGAACATAGAACATATGGAAGAAATCGAAAAGGGCCAGCAGGATGTCCTTACATAAAAATGAGCTCTTAGATAAAGAAGACTTATGAAAAAGAAGTATAAGCTATTTCTGGGTCCATGGTGCTCAAAGCCCAGCAGAAATCTCCTTTTGCTGTCACAAGCTATAACAGATTATGCTATTACAATTCCTTCATTTTTTTCCTGTATGCTTCAAATTAATTGTAGAAGAGCAATGAACTATTCTCACCAATGAGGGGACTAAAAGGCCTTGATATAACTAAAAGCATCTTAGGGTTCAGTAATATCAGCTAGTGAATTGGAATATTGACTGGTTTGGCAATATAAATGCATGATCTCTATTTTTAATTGAACTCTCTCTCCTTTCTTGCCAGTTTCTTTTCCATTAAATGTTGATCCCGGGAACTTCATATTTTAAAATGATATCCAATAAAAGAAACATCTTGGACCTTAATGAAAGCATATTCTTATAAATATTATGTAACATAAATTGCTGTTATAAAATGTCATGGCTCAAAAGTGAGAGAATGCATTTGCTTCAGAGAAGTCTAGTTAATTAAGCATATTTTTAAATGTTCAATTTAACATATGTCTGTTAGCATACTGCTTGCCTACAATATGTAGATATTTTCCTAAGCACTTTGAGGACAGACATTTTAGCCAGTTCTTAATTCAATATCCAAGTTTTCTAGGAGTTGAGATATATCCTACACATACATACTGCAACCTGGTTTGAACTCTCTGCTCTGATGGGGCACATATAGTGGAAGATGGGTGGAGGGTGAAATAAACTGAGGCTGATATTTCAAAGAATGGCTCAAGGGAGACGTGGGAGTTGAGTATAGCATCAGAAAATAGTAAAATATGCTGTCAGGAGACCAGAGCGCTAGTCAGGAAAGACTATTGTGGGAAGAGTACAGTGTAGACAAATGAAATAGCAGAGTGAGGGGCAAAGGATGGAAAAAGTAGGGTACACTGTGGTGCAGGGAAGGTACTATCAGAAGAGAGATATTTTCATACCTGATGCTAGCCCATAGGCTGAAAAGTGGTAGAAGGGATAGATTTAAATCAGTTGCATTGCTGATACGAATTTGTAAACCAGAAATAATCTTCTGACACTAAAGATTTATTGAGAGAGGCAGCAACAGAGTGCAAGGATATAAATGTTTTAAAAAATGTTTTTGAGAGAAACAGCATGTAACCTGTCATTTTTTTAAATTCACAAAACTTATCACAAAATAATTTTGTTCCTTTCAGATAGTAATGTTTTGAGAGATGAAAAACAAGGGAATGGAGAAAGAACAGTTTTATCAACTATATGGATGTGGCAGAACTCCTTTATTTTTTCTCCCCTTCTTCAAAGGAATCCTTTCTATCAGGTGACTGGAAAACATTGTAAACCTGATCAATCTACTGAAGTATTTATTATGCACATGGTCTGGGCAACTACCAATAGAATGTAGCATAATAAAAATATTATAATGAGGGAAAGCCAGTTTAACTCTGGGATCCTTTCTTAGGCTCTATTTCCTTTTGCTTTTTTCTACTTCCAAATGAGCATAACTGCCACTAACCCTGGTGGCTCAGATGGTAAAGAATCCGCCTGCAATGTGCAGACCTCAGTTTGAACCCTGGGTTGGGAAGGTTCCCCTGGAGGAGGGCATCGCAACCCACCCCAGTATTCTTGCCTGGAAGGTCCCCATGGACAGGGGAGCCTGGGGGGCTACAGTCCATGCACTTGCAAAGAGCCGGCCACTACTGAGCGACTAAACACAACACAGCCACTGAGCCATTCTCCCAATACACAGCCGCAGAAAATCAGAGTTACCCTCAAGATTCTTTCAACACGGCAAACATTTTTTTGTGTGTGTGGTAACATTGTTTTATATTATATGTTTCATGTGCACAACATTATATTTTATCTTCTGTTATACAATACATCTCTCTCCCCACCAAATGTTTAGTTTTGTCTAGCATTACATGTTTGATCCCCTTTACTCCTTTTGTCTTCCCCCACCCCATCCCCTCTGGTAACCACTACTCTGTTCTCTGTATCTGTGTGTTTGTTTTGTTTTTTTAATTTTTACATTCCACATATGAGTGAAATCATACAATATTTGCCTTTCTTCATTTGACTTATTTAAATTAGTATAACACACTGAAAGTCCATCCATACTATCAGAAGGGGCAAGATTTCATTTTTGTTTTATGGCTAAATACAATTCCAGTATATAAATGCCTCATCTTCTCTGGGGCTTCCTTGGTGACTCAGACAATAAAAGCTCCATCTGCAATGCAGGAGACTCAGATTCATTCCCTGGGTCAGAAAGATCCTGTGGAGAAGGAAATGGCAACCCACTCCAGTATCTTGCCTGGAGAATTCAATGGACAGAGGACCCTGGAGGGCTATAGTCAAAGGGATCACAGAGTGTTGGACACAACTGAATGATTAACACTTTCTTTCATCTTCTTTACCCTTTAGCCATTGATGGGCACTTAGATGATGTCTCTATCTTGGCTACTGTAAATAATGCTGCAGTGAGCATAAGGGTGCATATGTCTTTTCACATTATTGTTTTAATGTTATTTGGATAAATACCCAGAAGTGGAATTGCTGGATAATATCATAGTTCTATTCTTAATGTTTTGAGTAATCTCTATATTGTTTTCCATAGGGGTTACACCAATTTACATTCTTACCAGTAGGGTATAAAAGTTCTATTTTCTCCACATCTTCTCCAACACCTGTTATTCCTTGCCTTTTTGGTAATAACCATTCTAATGGATGTGAGATGATATCTTATAGTGGTTTTAATTAGCATTCCCCTAATAATTAGTGATGTTGGACATTCTTTCAAGTGCCTGTTGACCATCAGTATGTCTTCTGTATATTCAGATCCTCTGCCAGTTTTTTAATTGGGTTGTTTGCATTTCTGGTGTTTGGTTTATAATTGTTCTTTATACTTCTGGGGTATTACTCCCTTATATATTTGATTTACAAATATTTTCTATCATTTGGTAGGTTATCTTTTTATTTTGTTGATGGAATTCCTTTGCTATGGGCTTCCCTGGTAGCTCAGTTGGTAAAGAATCCACCTGCAATGCGGGAGACCTGGGTTCAATCCCTGGGTTGGGTCCCTGGAGAAGAGAAAGACTACCCACTCCAGTATTCTAGCCTGGAGAATTCCAAGGATTCTATAGTCCACAGGGTCGCAAAGAGTCAGACACGACTGAGGGACTTTCACTTTCACTTCACTTTTCTTTGCAAAAACATTTTAGTGTGATGTAGTCCCATTTATTTTTGCTTTCACTTACCTTTCCTTAGCAGACATATCCAAAAATATATTGCTAAGACAATTGTCAAAGAGCATACTACCTGTGTTTTCTTCTAGAATTTTAATGACTTCAGGTCTTATATTCAAGTGTTTAATCCCTTTGAATTGCTTTCTGTGTGTATTGTAAAATAGTGGTCTACTTTCATTCTTTTGCATGTTGCAAACAATTTAGATTACCAGGTGAGTGCAGGACATTGCACTTGCATAAATTAAGAATCAGGGACAAGCATAAAATAAGGAGCAATCTTGTGATGACTACTGTTTTGTAGGTTCTGTGAGAACACAAAGGAAGCAATTAAATTCTGATAGAGGCCAAATAAAAAACCCAAAAGAGGGTGATATTTAAGACCTATATTGAGTGATGATTAGGAGTTCAGTAGGTGGTCAATTAGGAGCAAAACCATGGATTAAAGTATAAGCATGCAGTTGTGTTACAGAAGGAGCTAGCCTTCTACAGAAGCTGGAAAATCACTTCCCAAACTATTACCCCAGAGATGTTGTTCTAGAGAAAAGCAGCAACAATAAAACAAGCAAATAAAACTGTTGGTGTAATAAAGTCTTCTTTCCTGGAGAACTTTGTTACCCCTTTAAAAGTTTCTTTCGTTCCTTACTCTGCCATATGACAATACCTTTTTTTCAGGGGGCATCTGATAAGACTTTTCTTCTAAGGAGCAAGTGTCTTTTAATTTCCTGGCTTCAGTCACCATCTGCAGTGATTTTGGCGACCCAAAATATAAAGTCTGTCACTGTTTCCATTGTTTCCCAATCTATTTGCCATGAAGTGATGAGACAAGATGACGTGATCTTAGTTTTCTGAATGTTGAGTTTTAAGCCAATTTTTTCATTCTCTTCTTTCAATTGCATCAAGAGACTCTTTAGTTCTTCTTTGCTTTTTGCCATAAGGGTGGTATCATCTGCATATCTGAAGTTATTGATGTTTCTCCTGGAAATCTTGATTCCAGCCTGTGCTTCATCCAGCCCTGCATTTCTCATTATGTACTCTGCATATAAGTTAAATAAGCAGGGTGATAATGTACAGCCTTGACGTACTCCTTTCCCTATTTGGAACCAGTCTGTTGTTTCATGTCCAGTTCTAACTGTTGCTTCTTAACCTTCCTATAGATTTCTCAAGAGGCAGGTAAGGTGGTCTGGTATTCCCATCTCTTGAAGATGGGAATCTCTTGATCTTGAAGATCTCTTGGAGAAAAGTTATGACCAACCTAAATACCATATTAAAAAACAGAGACATTACTTTTCCAATAAAGGTCCATTTAGTCAAAGCTATGGTTTTTCCAATAGTCATGTATGGATGTGAGAGTTGGACTATAAAGAAAGCTGAGCACCAAAGAATTGATGCTTTTGAACTGTGGTGTAAGAAAAGACTCTTGAGAGTCTCTTGGATTGCAATGAGATCCAATCAGTCAAGAGTAAAAGAAATTACTCCTGAATATTCATTGGATAGACTCATGCTGAAGCTGAAACTCTAACACTTTGGCCACCTGATATGAAGAACTGACTCATTGGAAAAGACCCTGATGCTGGGTAAGATTGAAAGCAGGAGGAGAAGGGGATGACAGAGGTTGAGATCATTGGATGGCATCACTGACTCGACAGACATGTGTTTGAGCAAGCTCCGGGAGTTGGTGATGGACAGGGAAGCCTGGCGTACTGCAGTCCATGGGGTCACAAAGAGTCAGAAATGACTGAGTGACTGAACTGAACTGAAATGATATGACTAGTGTCTCATGGAAAACAGTTTGGGAAAGGCTGAGTTAGTATATCCTCTGTCTGTAAGTAAAATGTGCCTATTTTGTTGGAGGATGAAAGGAAGAGGCATTTAAGATTCATTATGTGCTTGAGACTGGAAAACACTCTTTCAGCAAACGAGTACACAAACTCTCATTAACACTGATTATACATCTGACAATATACCTGTGACATCATAAGATGAGTAAAATACAGTGTAAGTCTGTAAGCAGCTGATTCTGTGTTCAACTTTTACAGGGGAATAAAGGATCATTTTCAGCTCTTGGAATAGCTGATCTATCCTATGGCAGGTGGCATCATATGGATCTCTTAGGGATGATGCAGATGTACATAAAGGGCTTTCAAGGCAGAGGGTACAGCATCAACTGAAGTTCTGTCTAGAGCTACTGGGGATAGCGAGGAGCTCTGCTCAACTGGCTATATGCACTATGCTTAGAAAAAAAAAAGATGAGGAAACTGGGGAAAAGAGTTTAATATTACCTAGATACTGAAGAACACTGATATCATGATAAGGAGGTTGGAAATCAGTCTCTAGATAATCTGAGGTCGTTGTTAGTTTGCAAACTGTTTGTAAACTGACATCATAAGAATGAAGAAACTTTGAGAACTTCATGTGGCCAATGTTAATTATCTTTAATTAGGATACTGTAAGCAGATAGAACATATTCTGTCAGACATTTTGATGAACACAATTTTGTTTTATGATTTTTATTTATTTTTGAATGAGGTCCTCCCATCACTGGACATTTTTTCCATTCATTAGTGTCATGGTGAAAGAGTAGTTGCCAATGTCTTTTATTTAAACCAGCTTTGTGGATATGTTTTGAGGGAATACAAATGGAACAAATATTTATCAAGTGCTAGTCTCACTGAAAAAAATCTTACCTACTACATACATAACATTTCTAGGGAATTTATATGCCATATTATGTGGGATTAAAATGTAAATGCAAAAGTTTAGAGCACAGAAACAGACATGCATGTCACTTCTCTTCAGTAGAGGAAAGCAGGGCCAGGCCTTAATGAATGTGACAAATTTGGAAAGATAGAGAGGACTCCTTGAGATGATCTGGAAACTGCACCATCAAATTTTGTTGCACCATTCACCTGGTATTTGAGAACAGGCAAGATTCTGACATGACAGAAACATTTGGTTTGTGGAGAAAAAATCCACTAGGAAATATAATGCATTTCATGACAACCAAGATTTTCAATTTAGAGAAAAGTAGACTATTTTTAGATTTCTTAAAATGTTAAGTAAAATTTCTTTCCTGCACATGAGATAAATGTTAGTTTCAGAAAAATTATATTGCCACCAAGAGAATATCTGAGAAGCCAACGTTCCATAGAGACAGAAAACTATTTGCTTTTGAATTTGGTGACTTAGTTTTCGAGTCCAAATAAGTAATATGGCAGTAAGTTATGTTTTAAAGAAGTATAAATTTGCTTTTAAAAGTGGATTGTGATACATACAGGTTTAATAGATTTAATATATTATATGACAAGAACTAAATTAAGAACAGGACATGAATTTTGAAAGCATAGCTTAAGGTTATCTTAGCTAAAGCTATAAAACTACCCAACTACCATGCTGGGTAGAGTTTTTACCCAACTCTAATGCTGGCAGCATTTCCCTCCCCATATTTCACATACACAGGTTTTTCTTTCAACCCAACCCCAGTTCTGTGGTTACAAATTTAAGAATATGCAAAATAAAAGTATTTATAGTAGGCATGGGAATAATCTTGAAGTGTTAGGGCTAGAATGCTTGAAAACATATTATTTCCCAGTGCCTATGCAAGAATCCATTTTTAGATATCTATTATTTTATTTTGCAAAATATCTAAAAGTAACATGCTTTGAAATATATATTGTGATGTACTTCTTACTGGCATTTCAAATGCCTAATCACAAATAAAAATTGCAAATTACAATATTCCCCTAGTAGCTGTTAGTTGATTTAAATAGATATTACATAAATGACCTCACTTCTGTTAGCTGACAAGGATTCTTGTCAGGCATGTCTGAAGTAGTTAGTAATTATTTCACTTAAAACCCTAAAATATTACAATCTCTTATATTTTACAGAAGAGACTACTAAGGTGTAGAAAGATTTAGTAATTTATCAAAGGTCACTGAATCAGGCTTACTTCTGGTTTCTGAATTGTGGCTTCAGGATCTGTAATTGTCACCACTATATCAAACTCAATGTCATCAGGAATCCATAAGCAGTAAATAATTCACTGAATTATGTATTATGATATATTAAGGAAAATAACCACCTGTATCCCAAGATTTTATTTTCCAATAACTATTTTTTATATATTATGGAAATTAAATACATACTACGTCAGTAATTCTCATATTGCAGCTGGGGACTGCTTTTTCTTGTATGGCAAAGGCAGACAGACACTGAGATAATTTGAAATGTGTCCAGTTTTCAGTTACTAAGAGTGGACCATCCCATTTGAAAGGCAAATGTCTCATACCTCATCAATTTACTTTTATTCTGGAGTTGTTGCTATCATAAATAATGATGTCTGATGTTTGAATTTCATAGAATGATTGTACCCAGGGGCTTTTTAGGCATCCACGCTTGGTGTCTCATGGACATTAAAAGGAATGGCCTGTCTATAGCATCCTAACAAATTACTAGTCATGTAGTAAGTACTATGAATCCAACCAGTGTTTTATCATTATACTACTTTCTTTGATTTGTAGCACTTTAATTGTACAATACAGCTAAGCTTTTGTTTGTTCTATTAACTGCCACTCTGCATTGGGTTGAGAGATTTTTTTCTTTCAATAATAACATCTACTTTCACTCATCCTGTATCCTGGAGCATTTTTTTTTTTTTTTTTTTTTTTTTTTTTTTTTTGTCCTTTGGCTCTAGGATTTGTTTGCATTCATTTTCACTAAACTACATTTTTAAATTTTGTCTTTGAAACAAGTCACTTAAGTTATCTGAATGTCAGTAAATTCTAAAGAATGTCTTATTTCATTTCCTATGATGCCTTTTAATTTTATGGTATTAGTAATTATGCAACCTATTGCAAATAAAATTTGAATAATTTCATTATTCAATTAGATGTTTGATGTGTTATCTCACAAATGCATTTTAGACTTCCTCTCATGTTTCCTTCTATCTGTAGCTCTGGGCAAATGTGTAAAGCCATCTTTTTGTCAAAGATACCTTTTGTTCAGGTTATTTTTAAAGTGAGTAAGGTGGAAAATGAACTTCTTACATATTCATGTTATGTACACTCAATTAATTTTAATTTGCCATTTTATATTTGCAGGTGTATTAGCTTATTTTCCAAAGCTAATACCATCTGTAGAGGTGTGTGAGTGTGGCTATCTCACAAAGGAAGAAAAAAAAAAGATATTTGGTAGCCAACCACCAGATCCTAGCTTGTTCCTTCTGCTGGGTTATTTCATTTTTAGGCATTTATTTTCAACATACAAATTTATTTTAGAGTAAAGGCTGGTCTATGACTGTTGCCAAAGCAATTATGTAGCCAGCTGTACAATTAGCTTAAGATTTGTACTTGTTTATTTTTCCACCACCCTAGAGAATGCCTCCACTAGTGTTTTGACATCCTACTATTCAGCATGGTAAAATTCAGTATAGGAGCAGTATAACCATTAATTTTACATTAGACTTTTTTTAAAATTTGATTGGAGAATAAATCAGTGTCCTCTACTCTTGAAATTAGATCACAGAAAATCTGCTTAAAATCTGTTTTCCAAAGTGATTGTCTTTTCCAAAGCTTTTCAGCAACAACAGTCTTCCTCTTTTTCCCATGATGACCCCCCTGCTACACTAAATGGCAGTGCATCATAGCCTTAGGTCCCCACACTCATACACACATTCCCTGGTTAATGGTCTTCTGGGCACATGACACTCTGTCTAATTTAAAACTGAACCTCCATTAAGAAAAAAACATACAAAATCACTGAAGTCATCCTTCTGGGTTTCTTGCTTTTTCTGTACTCTGTTCTTCATCTTCTGATCTCTGTTTTATTACTTTAAAAGCAACAAGTTTCCCTCTTAAGTTCAAGTTTCCAATGATTCTCATTGTAAATATCTCTGTTTACAAATAGATTTTCCTTCTTATGATTTGATTTAAGTTGGAAAATGGATAGCTTGCCGACATAGCTTGCCAACTCTTCCCCATTTCAGTTTTATTGCTGCTGCTACTGTTTTTCAGTCACTCAGTCATTTCTGATGCTTTGTGACTCCATGAACTGCAACAAGCCACGTTTCCCTGTCCTTCACCATCTCCTGGAACTTGCTCAAAGTCATGTCCATTAAATTGGTGATGCCATCCAACCATCTATTCCTCTGTTGTTCCCTTCTCCTCCTGCCTTTAATCTTTCTCAAAATTAGGGTCTTTTCTAATGAGCTGGCTCCTCGCATGAGGTGGCCAAAATATTGGAGCTTCAGGTTCAGCATCAGCCCTTCCAATGAGTATTCAAGATTTATTTCCTTTAGTATTGACTGGTTTGATCTCTTTGCAGTCCAGGAGACTCTCAAGAGTCTTCAACACCACAGTTCAAAAGCATCAGTTCTGCGGTGCTCAGCCTTCTTTATGGTTCAACTCTCACATCTATACATGTGATAATACCATAGCTTTGACTACACGGACCTTTTGTGGTAAAGTAATGTCTTTGCTTTTTAATACGTTCTCTA